>NC_080479.1:16875000-17052500 GCF_030265055.1 Doryrhamphus excisus | reverse complement strand
GATAAAAGCCCACAGGTCCCGAGCTTGAGGCAGGACCACGTCTTTGGAGTCTTTGAGGTCGGCCCATCCGAAGCCCCCCGGGAACCAAATCCAGTCTGCCCATAGACACTCACTTAGCCAAGACAACATCCTGAATATTTAAGAGGAGAAAATGATTTATGGATGCTGTTAATCGCGCTTTGGATAAGCAAGTCATTTAAATCTCCATTCAATGCTGTGAGATTATTATCATCACTGACTGGAAGCCAATAATTACATAAGGCTAAGACACGGCTAATTGTAGGGTACTGCCTATTCTGGCAACCTTAATCATGCCATAAAGGTATGCTTGAATGTGACAAGGCCAGTTTTTGTTAAATGTAAATTCAGAGAACTGCACCCAGATCCTGAGAAAAGTCGAATTAAATGTAATCTCCTTCGGAAAAAAAAATTAAAACACACAATTAAATCCCAACCTTGTATGATATACACTAAGTCATTCATTTTCTACCGCTTTTTCCTCATAAATGGCAAAAATGCTACAATGCTAACATGCTAATGTTAACATGTTAACACCTACCATGATAGTGCTAAGTGTCTACCCATGAAAACGGATAAAAATGCTATTATAATATTAGCATGATAAGAATGCTAACATGCTAACTTTAACATGCTAACACCAAACATGATAATAGTGTTATGAAAATGTTTATACCTACAGTATGTTTTATCCCATGGAAATCGCAAAAAAATGCTAGTATGCTAACATTAGCATGCTATTGTTAGCATGCTAACACCTACCATGAAGGCTAAATGTCCCAAACAATTGATCTGATCCTGATCCTCATGAGGGTCACGAGGGGTGCTGGAGCCTATCCCAGCTGTCTTCGGGCTAGAGGCGGGGTACACGATGGACTGGTGAGCCAGCCAATCACAGGGCACATATAGACAAACAACCATTCACACTCACATTCATACCTATGGATAATCTGAACATGCCAGAGGGTGGAATCAAACTCAGTTCTCCTAGCTGTGAGGTCTGCGTGCTATTATTTATAAATGGCAAAAATGCTACAATGCTAACATGCTAATGTTAACATGTTAACACCTACCATGATAGTGCTAAGTGTTCATATCAAGTGTCTACCCATGAAAACGGATAAAAATGCTATTATGATAATATTAGCATGATAAGAATGCTAACATGCTAACTTTAGCATGCTAACACCAAACATGATAATAGTGTTATAAAAATGTTTATACCTACAGTATGTTTTATCCCATGGAAATTGCAAAAAAATGCTAGTATGCTAACATTAGCATGCTATTGTTAGCATGCTAACACCTACCATGAAGGCTAAATAAGTGATCTGATCCTGATCCTCATGAGGGTCGCGAGGGGTGCTGGAGCCTATCCCAGCTGTCTTCGGGCGAGAGGCGGGGTACACCCTGGACTGGTGAGCCAGCCAATCACAGGGTACATATAGACAAACAACCATTCACACTCACATTCATACCTATGGATCATTTGGAGATGCCAGAGGGTGGAATCAAACTCAGTTCTCCTAGCTGTGAGTTCTGCGTGCTATTATTTATAAATGGCAAAAATGCTACAATGCTAACATGCTAATGTTAACATGTTAACACCTACCATGATAGTGCTAAGTGTTCATATCAAGTGTCTACCCATGAAAACGGATAAAAATGTTATTATGATAATATTAGCATGATAAGAATGCTAACATGCTAACTTTAGCATGCTAACACCTAACATGATAATAGTGTTATAAAAATGTTTATACCTACAGTATGTTTTATCCCATGGAAATTGCAAAAAAATGCTAGTATGCTAACATTAACATGCTATTGTTAGCATGCTAACACCTACCATGAAGGCTAAATGTCCCAAACAATTGATCTGATCCTGATCCTCATGAGGGTCACGAGGGGTGCTGGAGCCTATCCCAGCTGTCTTTGGGCAAGAGGCGGGGTACACCCTGGACTGGTGGCCAGCCAATCACAGGGCACATATAGACAAACAACCATTCACACTCACATTCATACCTATGGACAATTTGGAGATGCCAGAGGGTGGAATCAAACTCAATTCTCCTAGCTGTGAGGTCTGCGTGCTATTATTTATAAATGGCAAAAATGCTACAATGCTAACATGCTAACGTTAACACCTACCATGATAGTGCTAAGTGTTCATATCAAGTGTCTACCCATGAAAACGGATAAAAATGCTATTATGATAATATTAGCATGATAAGAATGCTAACATGCTAACTTTAGCATGCTAACACCTAACATGATAATAGTGTTATAAAAATGTTTATACCTACAGTATGTTTTATCCCATGGAAATTGCAAAAAAATGCTAGTATGCTAACATTAGCATGCTATTGTTAGCATGCTAACACCTACCATGAAGGCTAAATGTCCCAAACAAGTGATCTGATCCTGATCCTCATGAGGGTCGCGAGGGGTGCTGGAGCCTATCCCAGCTGTCTTCGGGCGAGAGGCGCGGTACACCCTAGACTGGTGGCCAGCCAATCACAGGGCACATATAGACAAACAACCATTCACACTCACATTCATACCTATGGACAATTTGGAGTCGCCAATTAACCTAGCATGTTTTTGGAATGTGGGAGGAAACCGGAGTACCGGGAGAAAACCCACGCATGCACGGGGGAGAACATGCAAACTCCACACAGAGATGGCCGAGGGTGGAATTGAACTCGGGTCTCCTAGCTGTGAGGTCTGCACGCTAACCACTCAACCACCGTGCCGCTCTATACAGTAATTATGTCATCAAAATAGTGAAAAACCAAATTGTTTACTGTTTTTAATGCCTAAAATTCCCCAAAAATCCGCATTCAAATAAATTTAGAAAAAAAAAAAAGTCACGTCATTACCTCATCGGCGGAGACGATCCAAAAGTTGAGAACTCGTTGGACGGCTACACGCTGACTGTACACAGGGAAGTACGCACTATGTTTCATCTAAATTACCTTGCAGAAGGTTCATCCTCACAGAATAATTAAAAAAAAAAAAAAAACAACTTCAACAAGTTCAAACTATTTGAGACGATTACGTAGTTCCGACGTGCCTACAGGTGCTCCGCCGATGACACAACACAACCGAAATGTTGAGAACGTCAATCTGCAGTTGGATTTACAGTACGGTACAGTCAACACGCCACAGCTACGTTTTTTTTGGACACGGAAACCGCCGGCGCTGTTGCCAAATTAGCTATTGGCTGACCTCGAAGGCGCTACAAGGGTAATTTGCATATCATTTACATAACAGACAAGAGTAGGAAAATAACATAACCTCGTAGTAGAGACAGAAAAGTGAGTAAAAATGCCTTATTTAGAAATACAAACAAGCTCTATTCTTGCTTTGTTCATTTAAAGGGGAAGTACGCTTATTTTGGAATTTTGCCCATCATTAACAATCCTTATGTGAAACATGAATACATATTTATTTCCCTTTTCTGTGCATTATAACATTCATTCATTCATTCATTTTCTATCGCTTTCCCAGCTGTCTTCAGGCGAGAGGCGGGGTACACCCTGGACTGGTGGCCAGCCAATCGCAGGGCACATATAGTCAAACAACCATTCACACTCACATTCATACCTATGGACAACTTGGAGTCGCTAATTAACCTAGCATGTTTTTGGAATGTGGGAGGAAACCGGAGTATCTGGAGAAAACCAGACGGGAAGAACATACAAATGCCACACAGAGATGGCCAAGGATGGAATTGAACTCGGGTCTCCTAGCTGTGAAGCCTATGTGCTAACCACCCGGCCGCTGTCCAGCCCTGGTTCAGTATATTTTTCATCAAAATAGTAGTCATGCCAAATTGTTGTGTTGCTGCTGGATGTTCACAGTATCCGAGTGATACTGTCGTGGGGTGCTGGAGCCTATCCCAGCTGTCTTCAGGCGAGAGGCGGGGGGTACACCCTGGACTGGTCGCCAGCCAGCCAATCACAGGGCACATATAGACAAACAACCATTCACACTCACGTTCATACCTATGGACAATTTGGAGTGGCTAATTAACCTAGCATGTTTTTGGAATGTGGGAGGAAACCGGAGTACCCGGAGAAAACCCACTCATGCACGGGGAGAACACGGGGAGAAACTCCACACAGAGATGGCCGAGGATGGAATTGAACTAGGGTCTCCTAGCTGTGAAGCCTATGTGCTAACCACCCGACCGCTGTGCAGCCCTGGTTCAGTATATTTTTCATCAAAATAGTAGTCATGCCAAAATGTTGTGTTGCTGCTGGATGTTCACAGTATCCGAGTGATACTGTCGTGGGGTGCTGGAGCCTATCCCAGCTGTCTTCAGGCGAGAGGCGGGGGGTACACCCTGGACTGGTCGCCAGCCAGCCAATCACAGGGCACATATAGACAAACAACCATTCACACTCACATTCATACCTATGGACAATTTGGAGTCGCTAATTAACCTAGCATGTTTTTGGAATGTGGGAGGAAACCGGAGTACCCGGAGAAAACCCACTCATGCACGGGGAGAACACGGGGAGAAACTCCACACAGAGATGGCCGAGGATGGAATTGAACTAGGGTCTCCTAGCTGTGAAGCCTATGTGCTAACCACCCGACCGCTGTGCAGCCCTGGTTCAGTATATTTTTCATCAAAATAGTAGACATGCCAAAATGTTGTGTTGCTGCTGGATGTTCACAGTATCCGAGTGATACTGTCGTGGGATGCTGGAGCCTATCCCAGCTGTCTTCGGGCGAGAGGCGGGGTACACTCTGGACTGGTCGCCAGCCAGCCAATCACAGGGCACATATAGACAAACAACCATTCACACTCACATTCATACCTATGGACAATTTGGAGTCGCTAATTAACCTAGCATGTTTTTGGAATGTGGGAGGAAACCGGAGTACCCGGAGAAAACCCATGCATGCACGGGGAGAACATGCAAACTCCACACAGAGATGGCTAAGGGTGGAATTAAACCCTGGCACCCAACGCTTCTGAGTGAGAAATCAGAAACTCTCAAACTATATGTGCTTTCACTTTTAAGTCCCCAAATAGCAGAAGAACCTCACTGGTCGTCACTTTTGAGATAAAAAAAAAAAAAATACGCCGCCAAGGGGGGGGTTTGGAATGTGACCAGATGGGGTTGGGTTGAAGGTCTGGACTTTAAGCCATTACACTCCAGTTATAAAGTGATTGTGACTGCTGCAGGTGACTTGTCACCAATCTGTGACAATCATTAATCGACCTCATTGTGGTGCGAGAAGTACAACGGTGAGCAAACAGGTGAGCAGATAACAGCCTCTCTGCGGTTTAGCTTGGAAATGTTCATGACTGGAGGTTTTTCCATTCAGAACCTAGGGGGAATTCTGGGATGTGGTTGCACACTAAGAAGGTATTTTATAGTTGAACTGGAACCCAACGTTGGTCCATTTAGGGCAGTGGGGTCTAATGTGTGACTTATGGTGCAATTCAAAAAACTTTTTTTTTAAAGAAAAAATTCAATTTATAAAACAGCAAAAAAGTGAAAAAAAATTGTGCTTTCTAATTCTAAAAATAATTTAAAAAAAAAAATTAAAAGCTAAAACAAAATTCAGTAATTTTATCAGTCATCAGTCATAATATTGAGGGAAAAAACTCATAATATCTGATTGTATTTTTTTAGAGGGCAAAGACTTTTTTTATGTTGTAATATGATGAAAACCAAGCAAAGCAACGAATAAAGCTTCCATTTTCACATTTTGAGAAAATATAAAGTCAAAATATTCTGGGAATAAGAAATATTTGTACACTTAAAAAAAACAAAATGTGATTTACATTTTCTGATTACATTTATTTTATGACATTTTTATTGCACTTTTTGAATTAAAAAATAATAATAATAAAAATTTGAACTGAAAATGATATTTTTTTAAAGAAAATTTTCAATTTATAAAACAGCAAACAGTGAAAAAATTGGTGCTTTATAATTATAAAAATAATTTAAAAAAAATGAAAAACAAAAACAAAATTAAGTAATTTTACATCAGTCATAATATTGAGGAAAAAAACCTCATAATATCTGATTGTATTTTTTTAGAGGGCAAACACTTTTTTAAAGTTGTAATATGATGACAACCAAGCAAAACAACGAATAAAGCTTCCATTTTCACATTTTGAGAAAATATAAAGTCAAAATATTCTGGGAATAAGAAATATTTGTACACTTAAAAAAAACAAAATGTGATTTACATTTTCTGATTACATTTATTTTATGACATTTTTATTGCACTTTTTGAATTAAAAAATAATAATAATAAAAATTTGAACTGAAAATGATATTTTTTTAAAGAAAATTTTCAATTTATAAAACAGCAAACAGTGAAAAAATTGGTGCTTTATAATTATAAAAATAATTTAAAAAAAATTAAAAACAAAAACAAAATTAAGTAATTTTACATCAGTCATAATATTGAGGAAAAAAACCTCATAATATCTGATTGTATTTTTTTTAGAGGGCAAACACTTTTTTAAAGTTGTAATATGATGACAACCAAGCAAAACAACGAATAAAGCTTCCATTTTCACATTTTGAGAAAATATAAAGTCAAAATATTCTGGGAATAAGAAATATTTTTACACTTTAAAAAAATGTGATTTACATTTTCTGATTGCATTTATTTTATTAATATTTAGACATTTTTATTGCACTTTTTGAATTGAAAAAAATAAAAATTTAACTAAAAATGATTTTTTTAAAAGAAAAATTTCAATTTATAAAACAGCAAAAAGTGAAGAAAATTTAGTGCTTTATAATGATAAAAATAATTTTACAAAAATCTAAAAAGCAAAAACAAAATTAAGTAATTTTACATCAGTCATATATAATGTAACACGTATATGTTAAGTATCAATTACTCTAGAGATGTTTATCCCTCAATTAATTTTTTCAATTGGCTTCTTTATAGTCAATTCGCATTAGTATAAATACATTTATCCTCAATAGTTTTACCTGTCTTCTTTTGTGTATTCGCTTATTTTACATAGGAAGTCAACCAATGATTAAAATGTAAGCAAACCAGTATGCAAAGTATAAAAATACATCAAACCAGTATTAAAGCCCCAGTACGTTCCCACACACACACACACACATCACACACACATCACGCAGTGCAGGGATTGTCCCATATCCAAACAATGGGTTGCATTGTTCTATTCTTCTATTTGTTGGCGATCAACCAATACAGTGTTCTCTCTAACAGGGACTCCAACAACTGCCACAACACAACATTTGATCCATGTTTTGTTGAAAAAAATTGATTATAAGTATCAGCTGTTTTTTTCATGTCCTTATTTTTCCTCATGATACTATTATTTGTGCTATTTAGTGTTTACGCTGTAAATTGTTGTTCATATTTAATGCCATCCATCCATCCGCACTTAATATAAGAAGCTAAACGTCAACAAATCACTATCTTTCACTGATAACAAACGGAACTACTGCGTACTTTACACACTCAAAACATGGAAAAGGTAGGATAAAGTACTTTCAGTGACAGGAAACTTCTTATGAGTCACCTACTGAAGTGAGCCGGGTACTTAATTCACTGTATAAACTGTCTGCTGCGCATGTGCAGTGACCGGTCCATCATGGCGACGAATAAGGTAAAGCTCTCAAAGTTTGGATCTACCTTCCTTACCCTAATGAGTTTTGGGTAGTGACCCAAAAGGATAACATCGTGGGTTCATAACTCGGACAAGCTGAGAATAGAATGCCGGGAAAAAGCATCTTGTTAGCTGATATTTAAACACTTCCTGTGTTGTCACTGCTTTTCTACGTACGCCGTCTTGCGTCCATTATTATTAGGGAGTGGCTCGTCATACAAACACACAGGACTATCACGTGCACGTGGCGCACGCGGGGAGTCACCCGGATGTAGCGGAACCAGGCAGTGGGATGACACGAAAACAAATTTTCCCTCCTAAAAAAAACTAGCATTTAATAGTTTTATTAACAATGGTGTGCATTAGCTAAGTTTACATGACCTTTGTCACGTCAAATAAACTCTGATAAGGAACGAAGTTTAGTTAGAAAACTTTTACACCTGAATGAATGCAATATTTCCCCAGTCGGTTGTTATTAATTGACGCCATTAATGATTTTGTTTGTTCTTTTAAAAATGGCACAGATAGCGTAAACTCGGGCTAGTTAGCTTCCCAAGCTAAACATGACGTTTGCTAGCTAAACTTTGATGTTTTCCATTCCGCTGTAAACTCTCATTAAAGTCGCACCGCTGAAATATGAAGCCCATTCCGGTGGAAATAAGGTTAGTTTTCTTGAGTTTGTTACTTAAATAAAGTGACCATCGTGTAACGGTGCTGCCAACTTACCTCAGTTGACTTTATGTGGGCAGGTATAGTCTTGTCTCGTAACAATCGGCGTCACTGCGGATGTTTATCGCTTTTTTCCCTGTTCGAGCTGACGGAATTCAATGCGAGTTCCCTCATGAAAGACACTCCGACTTGCTGAACATTAAACGGGGCTACAAATAGCGACTTTTCCCTCCTCCTGTGGCAGCTCAGGTTCGTCTCATTCTCCGGGGGATAGCTGGTTTGGACGCCACACGGTAACTCGGCCTATTAAGTAGGATTTCAAGTAAATATGGTGTATTGGTTAAAGTATGGCTAGCTAACATCCAAGCAGTACACAGATACACCAAGGTACTTCATATGAGTGGTAAACGGGGCCGGGGGGCGGTGGTTGGGTGGTAAAACCGTAAAAGTGACGTGAGCTTCCCAGTATGAGGGGTGGTTTAATCCACTGTACGGATGCCGTTCATTGTTTAGCCTCTAGGGGGCAGCAGAAAACAATCTAAACCCGTGCTGCATACCTTAGGATTAGGTCCATATAATATACATATAATGTGTAAATGTTGATATAATAATACATTTTAAAGGTATTATTTAATTAAATTTATTTTCTGTCAAATTCAGGAATAAAACTAAAAATAACCAAAAATATAAGCCATTTTAGAAGTCAAACTATTGAGAGGAAAACTGTTTTTCTTTTAATATATCATGTTTTTGCTATTAAAATTACATTATTTGTGCTCATTTTATTCAGATTTTTATGTAAAATTGTCTTAAAAATATTTTTTAATATATAGACTCAATTAAATAATTATATTAGCAAATAAATAAATAACTGTGTATATAATAATACATTTTAAAGGTATTATTTAATAAAATTTTATTTTCTGTCAAATTCAGGAATAAAACTAAAAATAACCAAAAATATAAGCCATTTTAGAAGTCAAACTATTGAGAGGAAAACTGTTTTTCTTTTAATATTTAATGTTTTTGCTATTAAAATGACATTATTTGTGCTCATTTTATTAAGATATTTATGTAAAATTGTCATAAAAATATTTTTCAATATATAGACAATCAATTAAATAATTATATTAGCTAATAAATAAATAACTACTTCATATTATTCCCCTCATGTTACCAGTTTATTCTTGTTCCTCTTATTAATTATGACAATTCTCATAACATTACAACTTTGTCGTTGTGTTTGCTGCAGGATTGTTTTTCTTTCCCGGCAGTACGTACGAGGCACTCTTCACCCCTCATATGTACTTCAGACATGCCAAAGCCAGCGTGTTTGAACACATCAGGCCAAACCCAGGATGCATTTGGCAGACTCCGTGTGCACACACCAGCTGTCTCTTCACATTCATGCATATTCACCATCACAGTAAGTCTACTCTGCTTTGTTTTTATTCTGTTCTATAGAGTACAGTTTGAATTTACACGAATCCCTACTTTATGGCGGTTAATGAGTCCGTTTCAATATTAATAAACTGAATATTGTTGTAGTTTGAGTATATAAAACCTGTTTAGGAACTTCTAAATAGGATTTTTACCTTTTATTAGAGCCCTCTAGACATGGTATAACACCCCTATAGCCACCTTTACACTCATATTACTCAATATAGTAGATATTATAGTAGATATGTACAGGAAGTGACGTTGGGGATTCAGACCTGAGTACCACAGTAGACCGTGGTAATATTATGACCAGACTAGAGCTGTCCTATCTAGTCTGATTGGTGCGTGTCCCACCTAGTCTTGAGCATGAACTAGACTAGAGCTGTCCTATCTAGTCTGACCTAGTCTTTGAACAGGAACCAGACTAGAGCTATCCTATCTAGTCTGGTTGGTGTGTGTCCTATCTAGTCTTTGAACACAAACCAGACTAGCGCTGTCCTACCTAGTCTGGTTGGTGTGTGTCCTACCTAGTCTTTGAACATGAACCAGACAAGCGCTGTTGGTGTGTGTCTTCCCTAGTCTGGTTGGTCTGTGTCCTACCTAGTCTTTGAACATGAACCAGACGAGTGCTGTCCCACCTAGTCTGGTTGGTGTGTGTCCTACCTAGTTTTTGAACATGAACCAGACTAGCACTGTCCTACCTAGTCTGGTTGGTGTGTGTCCTACCTGGTCTTTGAACATGAACCAGACTAGCGCTGTCCTACCTAGTCTGGATGGTGTGTGTCCTACCTAGTCTTTGAACATGAACCAGACTAGCGCTGTCCTACCTAGTCTGGTTGGTGTGTGTCCTACCTAGTCTTTGAACAGGAACCAGACTAGCGCTGTCCTAACTAGTATGGTTGGTGTGTGTCCTACCTAGTCTGGTTGATGTGTGTCCTACCTAGTCTTTGAACATGAACCAGACTAGCACTGTCCTACCTAGTCTGGTTGGTGTGTGTCCTACCTAGTCTTTGAGCATGAACCAGACTAGCGCTGTCCTACCTAGTCTGGTTAGTGTGTGTCCTACCTAGTCTTTGAACATGAACCAGACTAGCGCTGTCCTACCTAGTCTGGTTGGTGTGTGTCCTACCTAATCTGGTTGGTGTGTGTCCTACCTAGTCTTCGAGCATGAACTGACGACGCCTGCTCGGATGAACGGTCCGGTTGTGATCGACTGAATGCCCCGAGGATCATTTTGGAAAACCCAGGATGGAGCGAGGGATGACTTGTACATCCAAAAGACGATAAGTTAAATAAACATCCTTATCTTCTCATTTCAGGAGATGCGACGAAAATTCACACAGTCCATTTTTCTTCCTAAATCGTACTTTATTGTTTTAAAACAGCAACTGTAGAGAATAAATAAAGAAACCTTTTTTAAACTTCCTTACATTTACGTCATTTAAAAACTCTGTAATAAGTTTATTCATTGTCTTCACATACTGTACCCCCCCTCGTCAAATGGATGACTAAACAAATGAAACATACAACATAAAGATAGAAAATATCCCATCCCCTGAAAGGTTGTTTTTTTTTTTTTTGGTCGAACCAAAGTATGTACAACAGGAGTAAATCTATTCAATCATCTTTTTTTTGTGGACATATCAGTCAATCTAACTACAAAACAAACAAAAAAAACAATGGCAGTCATAGAGAATAAATGTTCATTTTTTGCCACAAATCACACTATACAGTAGAACCCTGTTCAGTGTTACAGCCGCCCACCAGCGATATGCTTTTCCTTCGCCATGTATGATGCCGACACTGGCGTATATGTACATCATATGTATTCCCTGTCGCCCCCAGAGCGCGTACAGCACGTGAAGCTGCTCTTTGTGAGGTGCCGCTCCTGTGCTAATGCGGTCGCCGTCAGACGACCAAACAAGGCTGGGACATCCCGAGGTGTGTTTTTTTTGTTTTTGTTTGTTTTTCTTGATTGAACTCCTAAAGAAGTCGGGAGAGAGAAGAGAGAAAGCACAAATGAAACAAGTAGCGATGTTGCAGTCATCACGTAATGTGGTGTCCATGCATGTCAGTCATAGTGTTGCAAGTCTTACAAAAGGTAGACCCCTCATCTTTTTCGGCAGGCAAATAAATGAACGTGCACGGTAGGAATTCTGGGAGGAATTCACGCCAATGTTTTTGTAGCCGCATTATCGTATCCCATTTAAGGTGCGATGGATGGTGCAAGTACGCATTGGAGATGGTCGTTTAAAAATACTCAATACTTTACTGATGAATATTTACTAATCGGGGACTCGCAGGTATTTGTCTATATGAACTCGTTCACTTAACCTGTTGCTGCGAGCTAAGATAAAAAAAAAACGGAACAAACAAGCATTTAAATCGCAATAAAACGAGAATAAAATAATGTGAAAAAAATTTAGCAGCATGAAGTTGAAATATTTTAAATATTTTTAAATAATAAATAAATAAATAAAATTATGAAAAAAAAAATTACAAAAATAATGTAATTGTATCGGTTGGACAGCGACAAAATTCAATGGTAATTGATTGGATGTTGGCTGCGGTCAAGTGGTTCTAAATCGTAATAAAACGAGAATAAAATAGTGTGAAAAAAAATTTAGCAGCATGAAGGTGAAATATTTTAAATATTTTTAAATAAATAAATATTATGAGGAAAAAAATTAACAAAAAGAATGTCATTGTATCGGTTGGACAGCGACAATATTCAATGGTAATTGATTGGATGTTGGCTGCGCGGCGGTCGAATGGTTAGCAGACCTCACGGCTAGTACACCCGAGTTCAATTCCATCCTCGGCCATCTCTGTGTGGAGTTTGCTAGGTTAATTGGCCACTCCAAATTGTCCATAGGTATGAATGTGAGTGTGAATGTCTTACTGAGAACAAACTTTGCCCCCAGAACTCGATTCATCACACTGCAACTTAATACTCAAAAGGTGTATAAACAAATACACAAACATGCCCCAAACATGCCGAATAGTTAGCATGTAGGCCACACAGTTAGGAGATCGGGAAGACGTGGGTTCAATTCTCATTGTGGAGTTTGCATGTTCTCCCCCAAAAACATGCATGCTAGGTTAATTAGCGACTCCAAATTGTCCATAGGTATGAATGTGAGTGTGATTGGCTGGCCACCAGTCCAGGGTGTACCCCGCTGGGATAGGCTCCAGCACCCTCCGTGACCCTCGTGAGGATAAGCGGTAGAAAATGAATGAATGAATGAAAATTAATTATGTTGACACGTTAACATGCTGATGTTAGCATGCTAACATCTAGCATGAGAGCTGTAAATGCTTAAGTTCATATTCATGAAAATTGCAAAAAAAAAATGCTAGTGTGTGCATGCTAGCCTGTTATGAATGCTAACAGGCTAACATTAGCATGCTAACATTTAGTATAATATGTTCAAGACAGCTGGGATAGGCTCCAGCACCCTCCGCGACCCTCGTGAGGATAAGCGGTCGAAAATGATTGGATGTTTTTGGTCTCCCAGAATTCCTGAAGAGGAATGCAGTTCCTCATTTCCAGCTGCTTTACCTAAAAAAAACCTTCTCAGTCCATTGAGTGTCTCCAAAATAAAATACATCATTACTACTATTCTTTCTTTTGCACATCAACGTATACAGTCGTCCCTCTTCACTTAATTCACTTATCACAGTCTCGTATGGAACTAAATTAACCGTGATAAACGAGGGATTACTGTACACAACAATCTTCACACTCAAGCACTCAATGACATCATTACACACCGTCACAAACATGACCTTGTCCACTACATAGACAAAAAACACATTCGGTACATTTTCCAGTCTCACAACAGCCAAAATTCAGGCACAAAATCACACGGAATTGTGTATTACAACCAAAAAAAAAAAAAACCCTCATGTCCTTACAAACAACTACCACACCCACCAACTAAACAAAGGGAATGTGTAAGAATGATAATCATGACAGAATGTGGGGGTGGGGGGGGTAATTAAATAATTTTTTTTTTTTCTTTGTATGAAAATTTGGAGGGTTAGAAAAAAAATATGTCATGATAATCAATTTCTTACATATATTGAGGTAAAGTGACTGTTATTGATCAGCCGTTGCAAGGATTAAAAACCAGGACAAAATAATAAAGAGGAAACTCACAACGCACCAAACACAATTGCTGGTCGCCACGGTAACCCGCCATGCACTTAAGAGCATGGTGAATCAAGGCAACGGACCCAAAAAAAAAAAAAAGAAAAACCGCTAACGGCAACCATCACAGGCAATATCGCCACAGCAACCAACACAGGCCAATTGACTTACGACGCCGTGAGAAGGAAGGGGGGGGACGCTTTATGTGGCTGCTAAGCAACCAACCGTAGCCATAGCGACGCACATCTCCACCATATATGTATGGAGACGGGACAGTCTTCATAGTGATGTGAAGGTTTTTTGTTTCGGGGATGGGGAAAAAAATGGCAAAATATGGCACAGCACAAAAAACAATAAATGAAAAGTCAAAGAAAAATTCATGACAGACAGCAGTGGCATTGAACGCTGTGACAGAACACTACACAGGATATCTGATACCGACTAAAAACACTGAGGCTAAGTCCACACAAACACAGATGCGGCGAAAACGTGTCCAAAAACAGTTGCAACTGCTAGCATTTTGATTAAAAAAGGTGAAAAACGCGATTAAATTCAAGAAATAACTAACTACAATAAAGGAAGGTGGTTGATCTCGCTGCAACATTGCGTCTTTGTCAACAATCACGTCTTCAATGAGAATAAAAGTAACCTTAAATGCTAAATTTATCCCTTGTATTCATCATTTATATGCATTTTTAAATGCATGTTTTGTGTTAAAATTCAACCAATGATGACATCGTAGACATGCGGCATAACATAGCTGACGTCTGGTTCCGGTTGCCATTTTGTTACCAAGCTAATAAGATGCTAACACGGATATTTTGTGATAAAAATACATTAAGAACACAGTCGAACTCACACGGTCTATTAATAACACAACAAGAAGCACCTAACTGGAAAATGTACTTAAACTGAGGCAAAATTTTGATAATTTTTTTTTTTTTTTTGATAATATCCATGTTTGTGTGGACACGGCCTGAAACTAATCCTTGTAATAATATTGATAAAATGTAAACAGACTTGTGGTCAGAGGTTTACATATCTCCACGGATGTGTTTTAGCATTTAGCACTGGTCCGTGGCACATTCTGAAAATATAATTTAACAAGTAAACAAAAGAACAACAGCAAAAATGTAAAAAAAATGTAAAAATAAAGTCTAAATATTAATATCCAACAAGATAAAGTTAATTTTATGAGACGAATGTCATAATATTATGAAGAATTTTTTTGTAGCATAAAGTTGGAATATTTTTGTTATATTATGAAAAATAAGACAACAAATAAAGTTGTTATTTCTGGAAAATTAGGTTGTGGAAAAAGTATACAAGAATTAAATGAAAATAGTATGGGAATACAGTTTAAAAAAAGTTGAAATAGTAGTAATATTAGAATAATAAGTATAATTATAATAACTTTAATAACTAACTAATAACTAATAGAAGTAATAATTCTTAAAATAATTTTTATCTAAAATGATCAATTTCAGTGTTAATATAATTGTTGGGAATTCATAATACTGTATGTTTTAAAATCATAAAATAATTAAAAATAATTATATTATTGTAAAATAGCTACTAAAATTATTTAAATATTTTTTTAAATTATCATATAACAATTACAGTTGTATTAGTCATACAACTATGGCTTTTTCCTCAATATTTTGACTTTATTCTTATAAAATTACTGCTGATTTTTAAACTTTTCCTGTTGTTTTTTTTTTTTTTACTCTTCTTTTATAATGTGCCACAGGCCAATAAAAAACATCTGCGGGCCACACTTTGAACACCAATGGCTTAATAGGAGGAAGGAAGTAGACGGATACGAGTTTTTTTTTGTTTGCGTACAAGTTTGTACGATAACCGAGACAATGTATGATAACCAAGGCAGTCGTTTCTGTATGTAAACCAATCCCATGAAAATCAGGGTGTATGAAAACCAAGGTTTTATTATGAGTAAACTTCTGACCACAAGTGTAGACGAGTGCATTAAAATGAATCTACGGAACTTTATTGATATGAGGGTTAGGGTTAGCATCCGGCTAAGAACTGAGCTCTTGTTTACGTTCACCGACTCTGTTCTCACACATTATATTGCCTGTCTATCACATCTCGTCACATATTTATGTGCCGCTCACCTCCTTCAGTAAGGTCTGTTGGCATCCTTGGGCCTCTTCAGTTGCACCTTCAGTCTCTTCATGCCGATTTGGAAGCCATTCATGGCTTGGATGGCAGTCTGAGCGCTAGACGGGTTGTCAAAACTCACAAAACCTGAGGAAAAAAAAAATGTAGAAACTGTAGCATTGCTTTACTGATACTGTTGAATAATCGCTGTGTCGCACCGAAACATTTGCTTTGGTTGGTGGCGCGGTCGACAAACACTTTGGCGGAGATGACGTTTCCGAACGGCAAGAACATCTGCAGGATCTCAGAGTCAGTGAACTCCTGAGGCAGGTGGTAGATGAAGATGTTGCAGCCTTCTGGACCTTTAAATGAATGAACGGGATGGACAAACATAAAGATAACCAAAGTGGTAAAACAGCATCATTGTTTTGTACTACTAGGCTAAATCCTTAGCAGTACTACTAATATAAGAACTTCTTTTGGACCTTCACGCTGCTGGAGCTGCTGAGGCTGCTGTGAGGGCTGAGCTACCAGAGCGGGCTGGTGAGGGAACGGCTGCCCCACCAGGCTGTAGGCGGCTGGATAGGTGGCTGCGTGGGGTGGGAGTGGGGGGGGGGGGAACACAGTAAGGGACAGCAGTGTTGAGCATCATTACAAAACGATAATCATTATATTATATTATATTATATTATATTATATTATATTATATTATATTATATTATATTATATTATATTATATTATATTATATTATATTATATTATATTATATTATATTATATTATATTAATAATAACTTTAAAGAATTATATTCGTATTTTTTTACAAAGTTCGTTTTACAACAGTATTTTATAATTAATTATAATAAAAATCAGAACATTTCTATTAACATTTACATATGTAAAATTGCTACAATTGATTAAAATTATTCAAAACAATTATACAGTAATTATTATAATTCACAACCTATTATATTGAGACAATATTGATTTCAATGTTACATTAATTTTACACACCATGTTTTAAAACATAATAATCATCATTTTTAATTATTAAATAATGATTTAATATCATACAAATAATTTAAAACAATTATATTATTGTAAAATACATTTTAAAATACTACAAATAATTTAAAATAATTATATAATATATTAAATCATTATATAATTATATATAACAATTATTTTACAACAGAATATTGTATATACTATATTAAATGATTATATTATGTAAAATAAATACTCTGTATGAAAACCAGAAATGAAATATTGATTTTAATGTTACATTAATTAATAATAATCATTTTTCATTATTATTAAATAATGAAGCAATAAAATTTAAAATAATTATCTAAAATGATCAATTTCAATGTTAATATAATTGTTGGGAATTCATAATTCATGTATAGTGTATGTTTTAAAATCATAAAAATAATTTAAAATATTATATTATTGTAAAATACATTTTAAAATAGTACAAATAATTTAAAAATAATTATATAATATTAAAAATAATTATATAATTATATAATAATTATTTTATAACCAAATATTGTATATGTTATATTAAATTATTGTATTATGTAAAATAAATACTCTGTATGAAAAACAGAAATGTATATAAATAAATATAATAATGAATAAATTATTATAAGCACCTGTGTAGTGCTGCATGCCTGTGTACGCTTGCTGCAGGGGGTCCAGGACAGGACTCTGAGCTGTGACACAAAAACCAGTCCGTCACCGGTCGCTTGATTATCACCACACTCCGAATACCATGCGGCGCTTACCCTGATAGGCGTGGACCCCGTTGGTGTACAGGGTCTCGGTCGCCGATTGGGTATTAGGTGGCGCCGGCACAGAGGGGTAGCTGCTCAGTGCAATTGGGGGAGGCAGAGCAGGAACCGGCGTGGCTGCGATGGAGGGCGGAGTGCTTGTCCCTGTAAAAAAAAAAAAAAATGTATCATCTCATATTTCAAGCATCTGAGTCATGAGTCTGGCATCTCTGTTTTAGGGGTTTACCTGAGGAGGGGGTGATGGATGCGATCGGCGTGGCGATGATGCTGCTGGGGTTGAGGGCGGCCAGCTGTTGCATCTGAACGGCCGCCACCGTGGCAACAGGAGAGAGGTAGGCTGACTGGGCCACCAGGGCCTGCTGCTGCATCAACTGCACGGGTGAAGAGATTTGAGATGTTGTATTGATTGTAAAGTAAAACAAAAAAAACAAAAAAAACGAGTAGACGCGGCTCACAGCTTGCGCGTAGGCGTTGTAGGCCCCGAGGTGCAGGGTCATGGGACTGATGACTCCCAGCTGAGAGGCCACCTGCTGCATCCGCCGAAGCCCCCGCTCCTTCTCCGAATCGGCAAACTTGACAACCAGGCTGGACGAGGCTCCCTGAGATGGACGAAAAAACTATCAAAACACGCCACTGTACACTTTAGCTTTGTGGTTAGCAATGTCACAGGTGTTAGCAATGACATTAGTTATTTGGTGTAAGTTTGGTACATAGTGTTATCTTGTTAGGTGCCAGGATGCTAACTGTTAGCATGTTAGCTATTTTACTCATGTCAAAATGCAATGGATGTAATGGAAGAACATAGCAGAACCGCCTCAGTGATTTTGGTACATAGTGTTATCTTGTTGGGTGCCAGAATGCTAACTGTTAGCATGTTAGCTATTTTACTCATGTCAAATGCAAATATTTATATTGCGTAATGAACACTGTAGAACTGCCCTAGCACTTTCTGTACATGGTGTTATCTTACTGGGTGACAGCATGCTAACTGTTAGCATGTTAGCATTTTAGCTATTTTACTCATGTCAAAATGCAAATATTTATATGGCATAATAGAAGAACACAGCAGAACTGCCTCAGCGATTTTGGTACATAGTGTTATCTTGTTGGTGCCAGAATGCTAACTGTTAGCATGTTAGCATTTTAGCTATTTTACTCATGTCAAAATGCAAATATTTATATGGCATAATAGAAGAACACAGCAGAACTGCCTCAGCGAGTTTGGTACATAGTGTTATCTTGTTGGGTGCCAGAATGCTAACTGTTAGCTTGTTAGCATTTTAGCTATTTTACTCATGTCAAAATGCAAATATATATATGGCGTAATGAAAGAACACTGCAGAACTGCCTCTGCGAGTTTGGTACATAGTGTTATCTTGTTGGGTTCCAGAATGCTAACTGTTAGCTTGTTAGCATTTTAGCTATTTTACTCATGTCAAAATGCAAATATTTATATGGCGTAATGGAAGAACACAGCAGAACTGCCTCAGCGAGTTTGGTACATAGTGTTATTTTGTTGGTGCCAGAATGCTAACTGTTAGCATGTTAGCATTTTAGCTATTTTACTCATGTCAAAATGCAAATATTTATATGGCGTAATGGAAGAACACAGCAGAACTGCTTCATCGATTTTGGTACATAGTGTTATCTTGTTGGGTGCCAGAATGCTAACTGTTAGCTTGTTAGCATTTTAGCTATTTTACTCATGTCAAAATGCAAATATTTATATGGCGTAATGAAAGAACACTGCAGAACTGCCTCAGCGAGTTTGGTACATAGTGTTATTTTGTTGGTGCCAGAATGCTAACTGTTAGCATGTTAGCATTTTAGCTATTTTACTCATGTCAAAATGCAAATATTTATATGGCGTAATGGAAGAACACAGCAGAACTGCTTCATCGATTTTGGTACATAGTGTTATCTTGTTGGGTGCCAGAATGCTAACTGTTAGCATGTTAGCTATTTTTTCTCATATCAAAATGCAAATATTTACATAGCATAATGTAAGAACAACTGTTGAACTGCTTTGGCACTTTTAGTACACAGTGCTAATTTGCTTGGTATAATGATGCTAACCATTAGCGTGTTAGCATTCAAATAATGTGAAAGTGCAAATATTTACATAGCGTAATGGAAGAACACTGTAGAACTACCTCAGCAGGTTTGATAAATAGCACTACCTTGCTTGGTGCCAGCATGCTAAATGTTAGCATTTAGCTATTTTACTCATATAAAAATGCAAATATTTACATAGCATAATTTAAGTACACATATTATGGTATATAATGTTGTCTTGCTAGGTGATGTTACTGTAACTGCTAGCATGTGTTGGACTCACTGGTAGTGTACGGCTCCCATGAAGAGCGTTGATAGCAGCCTGGGCCTCGGCGTTGCTCTGGAACTTGACAAACGCACACCCTAGACGGGACAGCACACCATCACACACTGGATAGGTCCATTTAAAAATACATTTGGCGCCGCCCTTAAAATCGAGAGCTTCATCAGTAACCCCGGCGTCATTAAACACGGTCCAAGAAACATGCATTGCTTCATCAATCACAGCCTGTAAAGCACCACTCGCGTCATTAGCAATGACCCATAAAACCTATTGCACCATTAGTCATGCTTGGGGCAACAGACGCAGGAAGTGCCTTGCGTCTGCGTCGGGAGCTGTCGGCGCACTTTGATTTACATGGCAAATATCATTAGCTTTATTACGCACAATCATCACTCCCGTTCACGTCCCAAAACGCCGGAGGCGAGTGAGCCGTCGCTCCTCCGGTTGTAATCATTTCATCTAACTTAGTCATCAGCTTACTTAGCTTTAATTCAAGAAACAATACAAGCAGTTGATGTTTGCTAAATACAAGGATGAAGAGTCTTGAACCAGTCATGATGTGCTATATATATCACTATATTGACACTTACTATGGTACCCATTATGGCATTGGATGCTCATATCACCTAGTACTTCGGTACGTGATTTAAAATTAAAATTAAAATTAAAATTAAAATTAAAATTAAAATTAAAATTAAAATTAAAATTAAAATTAAAATTAAAATTAAAATTAAAATTAAAATTAAAATTAAAATTAAAATTAAAATTAAAAAAACAAACTTAAATTCTATTATATATTATATCAAAATTTAAATTTAAATAAAAAAAAATTTAAAAACATAAAAAACCCAAACTTAAATTATAGGGGTAGGATTTAATACGCTTTGCTTCTTCCTACTCCTTTTGGACATGTGGAACTGTGAACTGATTATGGGATGCATTCAATTGTAATCTTATGCATGTTCAAATTAAATAATACCATTACCATTACCAATTAACATAGCATGTTTTTGAAATGTGGGAGGAAACCGGAGTACAGATAAAAACAAATAAAAAATAAAATATATGTCACTATATTGACACTTACTGTGGTACCCGTTATGTCATTGGATGGTCATATCATCTCGTACTTTGGTATGTGACCAAAATAAATTAAAAAAAACATAATTTTTTTTAATTAAATAATTAATAATAAATAATTTATTTTTTTATTTTTTTACTTTTTTAAAAAATTAACATTGTATGTTCTTGGAATGTAGGAGGAAACCGGAGTACAAATAAAAATAGTAGTGAAAATAAAAATTAAAACAATTTTAAATTTTAAAATTTAACAAAAAACAACAAAAAAAAACAACTTAAACTATATTAGGAAAGCAGGAAGTGAACAAATGTAACAGTTACTGATTGTAAAAGTACCAGATGGAGGGGTAGGATTTAATAAGCTTTGCTTCTTCCTACTCCTTTTGGACATGTGGAACTGTGAACTGATTATGGGATGCATTCAATTGTAATCTGATGCATGTTCAAATGAAATAAAACCATTACCATTACCATATTTTACGTGTTTTGTAAAATACACAGGATGAGGTTTTGAGTTCCGTTTTCTCAATGTTTAACCCTTCTCACATTCAGAGTCATTACCTTTGCTGGTGCCGTCCGGTCCACGGAGCACAGTGCACTCCTCGATGCTGCCGAAGGGTTCGAACATCTTTCTCACATCGGGGTCCGTCTGCTGTTTTCCCAGCATGCCCACAAAGAGCTTCCTGTCTTCTAACGAGGAAGGAGGACACCAAGATGGGACGGGAACAAAACAAAACGAGGTATCAGATTAGATTGGAAATGTTTGTGGCAGTGGAGGTCCATTACTTCATGCTAGATGGTAGCATACTGTTAGCATGTTAGCATTTTAGCATTATTTTACTCATGTCAAAATGCAAATATTTATATGACGTAATGGAAGAACACTGCAGAACTGCCTCAGCGATTTTGGTACATAGTGTTATCTTGTTGGTGCCAGAATGCTAACTGTTAGCATGTTAGCTATTTTACTCATGTCAAAAGGCAAATATTTATATGGTGTAATGAAAGAATACTGCAGAACTGCCTCAGCGATTTTGGTACATAGTGTTATCTTGTTGGTGCCAGAATGCTAACTGTTAGCATGTTAGCATTTTAGCTATTTACTCATGTCAAAATTCAAATATTTATATGGTGTAATGGAAGAACACTGCAGAACTGCCTCAGCGATTTTGGTACATCGTGTTATCTTGTTGGTTCCAGAATGCTAACTGTTAGCATGTTAGCATTTTAGCTATTTACTCATGTCAAAATTCAAATATTTATATGGTCTAATGGAAGAACACTGCAGAACTGCCTCAGCGATTTTGGTACATAGTGTTATCTTGTTGGTTCCAGAATGCTAACTGTTAGCATTTTAGCTATTTTACTCATGTCAAAATTCAAATATTTATATGGTGTAATGGAAGAACACTGCAGAACTGCCTCAGCGATTTTGGTACATCGTGTTATCTTGTTGGTTCCAGAATGCTAACTGTTAGCATGTTAGCTATTTTACTCATGTCAAAATGCAAACATTTATATGGCGTAATGGAAGAACACTGTAGAAGTGCCATAGCACTTTCTGTACATATTGTTATCTTACTGGGTGACTGCATGCTAACTGTTAGCATGTTAGCATTCTACCCAAATGCAAGTGCAAATATTTACATGGCATAATGGTACACTGTATATCTACCTCGGCACTTTTCGTAAATAGATACATTTTTATGCTGATATCCCATCCTTACCCACAAATATTTTTTCACCTTGAGTGACAGCTCAAATATCTAAACAATAATATCAACATAAACAACACAAAAATTGGTTGTTTTACATCAACACCATCAATTATTTATCATTTTCACATTTGGAAGTGAACTATGTTTTGTGTTCAGTTGTGTTGTCATCGAATAATATTATACTTTTTTTGAAAAAATAAGAAATCAGCAAATATTATTCAGTGATATTCATATCAATGATCTGGATGTTTATTCAGTCATCATTGTTCCAGCTCTGGAAAAGTCTGCCCCCTAGTGTTATGACAGAGAATTAAAACTAATAACCTCATGAAACATTCTCTCAAGGGCACACGCCGCTACAAAAGCTAAATTATTTGACATATTTGAAGGTAAAATAAAAAAAATAATTACCCCCTCTGCTCTCGCTATCTGCTGGCTTCACCTGGATGGGACGGTTCATCTGGAAAAAAATAACAATGAGACACAGTCAGCTTCATTGTTCAATGCTAAACATGCTAATGCGCCTAACTACCCGTTTGTTGCACACAGGGAGAAGTTCGTTGTTGCGTCATTTTGGATTCAAGTTAGAAGGAACTACCCAGAATTTTACACAATAGCCATGAAGGCATTGTTGCTATTCCCGTTCCTTGACTTATGTAAGACTGGATTTTCAGTGCAGACCCTCTACCAATGATGCATTGCATGAGAAGATGATTGACAGGACAGGAGTGTATATAACTCCTGATGAAAATCAATAAGAGTGATTAAAGTGATTAAGTGATTAATGATGACAGCCTTCCGGTACATTGCGCTATCATGCTGGGTTTTAGCATGTTAACATTAGCTTACCGTGGGTTATGACCCCAGCAGTAGCCCCTCTTAGGGATTATTCTAAAATCAGCAATAAAAGTCTAGTCTGGTGCTTGTGTGTCTCCGCCAACATTACAGTAACATGACTGACACCTAGTGACCAGTGTAGAATACTACATATCATCACAACGTCACAACAGCCTTCCAGTACATTGCACTCATCATGCTAGGTTTTAGCATGTTAACATTAGTATGTTAGCATTGCTAGCATAGTAACATTCGCATACTCGCATTGTTAGTGTCATTGTTATTGTCATGGGTAGATACTTATGTAAACACTACTATAATGCTAGATGTTACCATGCTAATGTTAGCATTTATAGCATGCTAATATTAGCATAGTAGCATTTCTATACGTTTTCATGGGTAGACTCATGATTCACTAAACACTTAGAACTATCGTGCTCGGTGTTAACATGCTAGCATTAGAATGCTAGCAATGCTAACATGCTAACATAAGCATATTATGCGTGGACATACAGCGTGTCACCATTCCCGGCGAGAGCACGCTGGCATTTTTATGTAAACACTATTATAATGCTATATGTTAGCATGCTAATGTTAGCATTTCTAGCATGCTAATATTAGCATAGTAGCATTTTTATACGTTTTCATGGGTAGACTCATGATTCACTAAACACTTAGCGCTATCATGCTAGGTATTAACATGTTAGCATTAGAATGCTAGCAATGCTAACATAAGCATATTAGAATTTTTGCAATTTTTATGAGTATGAACTTAAGCACTTTGCGCTATCATGTTAGATATTAGCATGCTAACATTAGCATGTTTGCATGTTAGCATGCGAATAGTAGCATAGTAACATTTTTATACGTTTTCATGGGTAGACTCATAATTCAGTAAACACTTAGCACTATCACTAGCATTAGAATGCTAGCAATGCTAACATGCTAACTTAAGCATATTGTGCGTATTAAGTTAAATATTTAGGGGAGAAAGAACAGCAAAAATATAACTTCTTAGCATATCTATACAAAATATCATGTAGTGCTTGCATCCTTTCATTCCGATCGTGTGCCATCATTCCAACTTCCATCCTGACAATTGCCCGCCCAAATAAGGACCGCTTCCTGTCAAGCAGCTGACCCACGCGAGATGGCCACAATATGTTATTAGCATCGTAGCCAATGAAGTGCACCACCACTATTCTCTCTCCTCGCCTTCCATCTATGACTCTCTCCCTCTCTAATCCCCAAGTCTATCCTTCCTTCTGCCCCCGTCGCGTAAAACTCGGAAAAGCACACACACACACCCCCACGTGGGATTGGGGAAGTGATAAGATTAAGAACACTCGCCGGCTAATCTGGATTTACAGGAGCACGCAGCAAAGCAACGAGGGGAAGCGCCTGTGATTCAGAGAGGCAGGGATGAGGTGTGCCGGGTTAAAGGGGAGCAGGGAGGAATTGGGAATGACAGAACAAAAGGAAACGGGGGGGGGGGGGGCTTGCGCAAAACAAAGCGGGATTAAACTTCCTTTTCATCCAATGACCAGATGCGGAAATTCAATTTTTCCATTCTTTATTTAGGCTAACCGCTATATGAAAATACACACAGGAGAACACAAAAACAGGGAAGGGGGTTGTTGAGTGAAATCCGGGACAGCATGGCGCATATGGAGAGAATTGAACATGTGTGTGTTAGTGTGTGTGTGTGTGTGTGTAGCAGAGATCCACTCTGCTAAGCGTGGCTTAATGAAGGTCTTAATTATGGAGCTGGTGACATTTCAGCCACTCACTGATCTTGTGCCACTGATTAATCCGCTGTGATCAGTCACCGAGAGACACTATTGATCACTGCATGCATGCACAAAATACCACCAACTCCTGCTGCAAGGGGCCCTGCTGCCTCCTCCTATGTTGGGGGGGTTGGGGGGTGTGGGGGGCGCACACATTGATTGCACCAATTAGTGTTGAAGGAAAGTAGCTAAAGGCTTAAGTCTTGTTATTCCAATGATACACTGGACACTTCATTAGGAGCTTTTTTAATCTTTTAGAGTGGTTCTCAACTGCTGGGTTGGGACCCAAAAGCGGGACACGGATCCATTTTGGGTGGGTTGCAAACATTCATTCATTCATTCATTTTCTACCGCTTATCCTCACGAGGGTCGCGGGGGTGCTGGAGCCTAGGTGGGGTACACTCTGGACTAGCCAATCACAGGGCACATATAGACAAACGACCATTCACACTCACATTCATACCTATGGACAATTTGGAGTCGCTAATTAACCTAGCATGTTTTTTGGAATGTGGGAGGGAAACCGGAGTACCCGGAGAAAACCCACGCATGCACGGGGAGAACATGCAAACTCCACACAGAGATGACCGAGGGTGGAATTGAACCCTGGTCTCCTAGCTGTGAGGTTAAAATATGTAGTATTCAAACCATGTCAAATATGGAAACCATGTGGTATTTATATGTACACGCCACTGTACGAGTCGCTGGCACGCAGCATCAATTTACAAGCATGAGTAGAGCCCTCTAGACATGAAATAACACCCCTATAGTCACCTTTACACTCCCATTACCCAATATGGTACATATAATTCGACATAGAAATAGAACATTTAAGACACAAATACGACTTGTGTATGTTGCTGTACATTGTGTTCCCCTGTTAGGGATTATTATCAAAGCAGTAATACAAGTCTAATCTGGTGCTTGTGTGTCTCAGCCAACATTACAGTAACATGACTGACACCTAGTGACCGGTGTAGAATACTACATATCATAACAAGGTCACAACAGCCTTCCGGTACATTGCGCTATCATGGTAGGTTTTAGCATATTAACATTAGTATGTTAGCATTGCTAGCATAGTAACATTCGCATATTAGCATTCTTATGTTATTGTCATTGTCAAGTGGACACTTACGTATGTAAACACCACTAATAATGCTAGATGTTAGCATGCTAATGTTAGCATTTCTAGCATGCTAATATTAGCATAGTAGCATTTTTATACATTTTCATGGGTAGACTCATGATTCACTAAACACACGGTGTTAACAGGCTAGCAATGCTAACATAAGCATATTCAAATTTTTGCAATTTTTATGAGTATGAACTTAAGCACTTTGCGCTATCATGCTAGATATTAGCATGCTAACATTAGCATGTTTGGTATTGCTAGCATGGTAACATTCGCGTAATAGCATTTTTTCTTGCTATTTTCATGGTTAGACACTTATGTAAACACTACTACTATGCTAGCTGTTACGTTAGCATCGCTAGCATGGTAATATTAGCGTGTTGACAATAGTGCTAAGTGTTTAGTGAACCATGAGTTTTCAAACTTTTTCACAGGGACTAACACCTAGCACTTTCATGCTAGGTGTTAACATGCTAACATTAGGTTGCTAGCAATGCTAACATGCTAACATGAGCATATTAATATTTTTTCATTTTTATGAATTTGAACTTAAACAGACATTTTGCGCTATCATGCTAGGTGTTAGCATGCTAACATAATTATACAAACATTTTTAGAATTTTCAGAGGTATACATTCAACTTTATACACTAAACACAGCGCTATCATGCTAGGTGTTATTCTTTAAGTGATTCAAACCCTTCCATGGTATGTTTCCATGGTCACCTCACAATATGACAACTATGGTGCTTGTCAAACCACTTGGACACCGTGCACCTCTAATGAAATCATAACATAATACAATTTAATATTAGATGAGTATTCAGTAGGCTTCTTAACAGGAAGTGGACAACCACAGTTAAGGACTTCGAACAGATTAGTGCAACAACGTCATCATCCGCCACGTCGTGTTTGAACATCGGCTGGCGACCCACAACAAAGACAAACAGCGAGGCCGTGATGGCGGCGATAAGGAGAAGCCCGGCAGCTGTCCGTCCGCGGTAGATCGAAATTAGAATACACAAGAGCGACAACAGCGGAGTGGAGTGGAGGCCGTCGAGGGGCCGCGGCCACTCCACATCGGCACGGCAACCCTTAGCGACAAACCTCATCGGGCATTGGCCATCGTCATGACAACACTTTTGCGATGAGGACCATCAGGTAAACAGCATTGCACACAGGAGACGAGAGACAAAAAAAAAATAAATAAAACACGTGAGTGAGGACAAAAGGACGTTTCTGGGTCAGGAGATGGAGGGATTAGACGGTCGGAAAGGAAAGTATCGAAAGCAAGATCTCACACCCAAACACATTTCATAATCACCCTACCCCCGCCCCCAACATTGTGAAGGGCTTGTTTACAAAACGACCGCGCGGAGAAAGGCTTCATCAGACATCACGCGGCGCCCTAAACACACACATCCATCATGGCGTTAAAACACACATCTTTCTCCTGGCACCATCTCATGATGCGCACATAATCTTTGTGCTCTGTGATGCCATAGGGGATTTGACTGCATGGGATTATGACATTATTAAATCCATAGATTATACAATCAAATCACAATTTTTTCACAATAATACAAGCACCAAACGTTCATACCGAATACTGTATAAGGGAGTGTAAACACAGCTTAAAGTGTTTTAAGGGTGACATTTTTTGTCTTTCTTTTCTATCACAGGAATGAAAATGTTGCTTCTCTCTCAACCCGGCGGTGCGTCATTCTTGCCTCATTTCTCATCAATTTCGGCGGTCTGCGCTCTGAAGGGCAAATATATCAGCGGAGACCATCTCCTTTGCTCTTTCAAGAACATTTGCAGAATGGAAGGCAGACTTCAAAGTGGGCGGAAAGCGAGCGAGCGAGCGAGAGGAGGGGGAGGGGGGTGTGTTACAAGGGGTGGGGCACAAAGACAATTTTTTTTTTTTTTTTTTCCATCATGGTTGCATCGTGCCGCGTCGCGTAGCAACCTGGCATCCCGTGTCCCGGCTCTTGTCTCCAGGCAACCAAACCTGCGACCATAATCTACCTGCCACCTCCCCCCTTTCGCTCTTCCTCTCCCGTTTCTGCTTCTTTTGCATCTCCGTTTTTTGTCATCGCATTTACACCGGGAATGACGAAGCACAGGTGGAAATCGGTATATTGGAATAATACGAGGGTGCTAAATATGCATTATTGTGGGACAAAGGCAAGCACACACACACACACACATACACAGAAAAGAGAGCATGCAGGCACATATTATGGCAGGCCTCTCGACTCCAGATATCAAACAGATGGACAGCTCGTCAGCGCACAGTTCAATAATATTTCATCACTAATTCAGTCAATTTACTCATTCAAAGATCGTACCCCACTGAGTCGCATGTTAGAGTCCGAAATCATATCACAAATACAGAGCGCAGACCTCCGCCAAGCGCCATAGTTCCACCCGTATTGTGATTTACAACATAAATATCAGTCCTATGTTTATTTTTTATCTATATTTAGATTCTTTGGCCGAGAAAACACACCATGGAAGGGTTTGAATGACTTAAATTATGCTAACACCTAGCATAATTGCGTGTAATTGAGTGTTTAAGCGCCGACCGCTGAAAATGCTAAAAATGTTAGCATAATTATGTTAGTATGCTAACACATAGCATAATAGCACTTAAGTTCATATTCATGAAAATCGCACACAATGCAACATACTACATTACATACATTAGTATACTAACACCTAGAATAATAGTGTCTACCTATGACCATTGCTAAAAATATATTATACTATGCCAATGTTAACATGCTAACTGCTAGTGTTCATATAATTGTCTAAAAAGGGCTAAAAATGATACAATGCTAATGTTAGTATAATAGCTATACTAACACGCTAATGTTAGCATGCTAAAAACAATGCAAGTATGCTAATGTCAGCATGCTACCAACGCTAACACTTAAAATAATAGTCTACCTATGAAAATTGCTTTAAAAAATTATACTATGCCAATGTTAGCATGCTAACACTTAGCATGATACTGCTAATGTTCATATAATTGTTGACCTATGAAAATGGCTAAAAATGATACGATGCTAATATTAGCATAATAGCTATATTGACATGCTAATGTTAGCATGCTAAAAGTCTACCCTTGAAAATTGAAAAAAAATGCAAGTATGCTAACATTAACGTGCTAGCAATGCTAAAATGCTACTGTTAGCATGCTAGTTCCGTGTGATGAAAAGATGGAACCGGAGTCACGGTGTACTCAGTTACAACACAAATATGGCGCTTTCAACGGGGAATCAAACATTAAATATGCTGTATTTAACTCCAGAGTGTCATGCACAGACACACACCAGGCTCATGCCCACCGCCGCCACCGCCGCACCCCACTTTTGTGTGCTCTCTTCTTCCACACAAACATCCCCCCCCTCCCCGAAACAGTTCTCAGTAACAGATGTCTGTATTTAAGAAGATAAACACATTGCCTCGATGCACCACCATCACCCCCCCCCCCCCCCCCCCCCCCCCACTGTTCCGGATGTCAAATGCTCCTTCATGTACACCCCTTCTTGTTCCCAGTTTGTCACCCTTGCATTTGAACACACTTATGCTAATCTGCTCATGTGCGTTCGACCGCATTCATCAACGACTCACTGACATGAAGCTAAAGATCCATGTAAGTCATCACAATTTAGTCATTCGTTTCCTTACCTAAAATGCGGCAAACCTCAATAATCCCGCTTATGTCGACAACCGCTTACGTTGATGTCAGCCGGGCCAGTCCGAGAGGAGCGTCAACGTAAACAGGTAGAAAGGTGTCACTCGGTGAAGGAGCCTTTCAAAACACCCCGATCATTTCTGTTGACATCATTCACTAACTCACCCCGGCTGGTACTCTTAACTGCGTTTGTATAAAATGCGTCAGCCCCCGTGGAAAAAAAAAAAAAAGCAACAGATCTGTACCTTGCCTGAAATCAACTCTCCTGCCCAAGCTGCATCGCAGACTTCGCAAAATGAGCGATTCACTCGCTCAGCCTGATTCACGGGTGCGCAACAAAATTGGACTTTCACTGACTGACGGGTGCTTGACGACTCGAGTTTCAGTGACTCGGGGATGCTAGATAAAGACTCAAGTTTCACTGACTTATGGGTGCTTGGCAAAGACTCAAGACTCACTAACTCTCGGGTGCTTGACCAAGACTGGAGTTTCACTAACTCACCGGCACTCAACTTTAACTGATTCACAGGACTCGAGTTTCACTGACTCGGGGATTCTGGATAAAGACTCAAGTTTCACTGAGTCATGAGTGCTTGGCAAAGACTCAAGTTTCACTGAGTCATGAGTGCTTGGCAAAGACTCAAGATTCACTAACTCATTGGCACGCAACTTTAACTGACTCATGGGTGCTTGAAGAAGACTCAAGTTTCACTGACTCAGGGATTCTAGATAAAGACTCAAGTTTTACTGAGTCATGAGTGCTTGGCAAAGACTCAAGATTCACTAACTCATGGGCACTCAACTTTAACTGACTTTAACTCTTGGGTACTCGACCAAGACTGGAGTTTCACTAACTCACCGGCACTCAACTTTAACTGACTCACGAGTGCTTGAAGAAGAGACGAATTTCACTGACTCAGGGATTCTAGATAAAGACTCGAGTTTCACTGAGTCATGAGTGCTTGGCAAAGACTCAAGTTTCACTGAGTCATGAGTGCTTGGCAAAGACTCAAGATTCACTAACTCATTGGCGCTCAGTTTTAACTGACTCACGGGTGCTTAAAGAAGACTCGAGTTTCACTGACTCAGGGATGCTAGAAAAATACTCAAGTTTCACTGACTTATGGGTGCTTGGCAAAGACGCACGATTCACTAACTCTTGGGTACTCGACCAAGACTGGAGTTTCACTAACTCACCGGCAGTCAACTTTAACTGACTCACTGACTCTGGGATTCTAGATAAAGACTCAAGTTTCACTGAGTCATGAGTGCTTGGCAAAGACTCAAGATTCACTAACTCATTGGCACGCAACTTTAACTGACTCATGGGTGCTTGAAGAAGACTCACGTTTCACTGAGTCATGAGTGCTTGGCAAAGACTCAAGATTCACTAACTCATTGGCACTCAACTTACAACTAAACGACTTTAACTCTTGGGTACTCGACCAAAACTGGAGTTTCACTAACTCACCGGCACTCGACTTTAACTGACTCACGGGTGCTTGAAGAAGACTCAAGTTTCACTGACTCAGGGATTCTAGAAAGAGACTCAAGTTTCACTGAATCATGGGTGCTTGGCAAAGACTCACGCTTCACTAACTCTTGGGTACTCGACCAAGACTGGAGTTTCACTAACTCACTGGCACTCAACTGTAACTGACTCACGGGTGCTTGAAGAAGAGTCGAGTTTCACTGACTCAGGGATACTAAAGACTCAAGTTTCACTGACTCATGGGTGCTTGGCAAAGACTGTAGATACACTAACTCTTGGGTACTCGACCAAGACTGGAGTTTCACTAACTCACCGGCACTCCACTTTAACTGACTCACGGGTGCTTGAAGAAGACTCAAGTTTCACTGACTCAGGGATGCTAGATAAAGACTCAAGTTTCACTGACTCATGGGTACTTGGCAAAGACTGGAGTTTCACTAACTCACCAACACTTTAACTAATTATAGCAACAGTAAAATATGGTGGTGGTAGTGTGATGGTCTGGGGCTGTTTTGCTGCTTCAGGACCTGGAAGACTTGCTGTGATAAATGGAACCATGAATTCTGCTATTTACCAAAAAAAAAACCATAGAACATCATTGCAACAGTAAAATTTGGTGGTGGTAGTGTGATGGTCTGGGGCTGTTTTGCTGATTCAAGACCTGGAAGACTTGCTGTGATAAATGGAACCATGAATTCTGCTGTCTACCAAAAATATCCCACAAGCAACAGTAAAATATGGCGGTGGTAGTGTGATGGTCTGGAGCTGTTTTGCTGCTTCAGGGACCCGGAAGACTTGCTGTGATAAATGGAACCAAAAATTCTGCAAAATCCTGAAGGACAATCTATTGTTGACCTCAAACTGAAACCAACTTGGGTTCCGCAGCAAAACAAGGATCCAAAATAAACAAACATGCAAAAAAATCAGGAAGGGGGCAATTTTTACAGAGCAGGTGACACATTTATTTCAGACGATTCCTCACCCCGCCCCTCCTCAGTCTGCATGCTTACGGCTGACTATGTCCCACACAAGTCACATGTTCCACTCGCTCTCATCCGCACGGCTTAAACCCACAACACCGTCCACCCATCAATACAACTTCCATCAAGCGTTTTTTTTTGTACGCACGTGTGCGTTCTACAGGGGACGCATGAACACAACACAAAAGCAAAAGACACCCCTCATTAAACTGTGTTAGTGTGAACACCTGCCCCCCCCCCCCCCCCCATCTTCCCCCTGCCCCCCCCCCTTGACACATCCAAACACATTTCTCTCTGGTCATAAGACTAAACAGTGATTGCATTGAAATAATGAAGAGCAGGGCATTATGGCAAATATTAATTCAGCTAAGTGAGTTTTGATGAAGGGTAATATGTTGCGGCGCTAATGGAGCAAAGATGAGGACGGCTTGAGTCGTCCACCTCGCCCAGCAGAGACAAATGGTGTTATTGTTCAACAACCGCTTGTTTTAATGTTGGATTAGTGTATGTTTTAGTCTCTCGTGACACATTATTCCCACATCAGACTTCATGCAATTGCTATTTTCATGGGTAGACACTATCACACTATAAACACCGCTATCATGCTAGGTGTTAGCCTGCTAACTTGAGCATGTTAGAATTGGTAGCATTCTCATATTTGAATAGTATCATATGGGTAGACACTTGTATAAACATAAGTATCATGCTAGGTGTTAGCCTGCAACATGAGCATGTTAGCATTGGTAGCATGCTAATATTAGAATAGTATCATATGGGTAGACACTTGTATAAACATGAGTATCATGCTAGGTGTTAGCCTGCAAACATGAGCATGTTAGCATTGGTAGCATGCTAATATTAGAATAGTATAATTTGGGTAGACACTTGTGTAAACATGAGTATTATGCTAGGTATTAGCCTGCTAACATGAGCATGTTAGCATTGGTAGCATGCTCATATTAGAATAATATCATATGGGTAGACACTTATATAAACACCACTATCATGCTAGGTGTTGCTAAAACCTACAGCTAGAATAGTATCATATGGGTAGAAACTTGTGTAAACATGAGTATTATGCTAGGTATTAGCCTGCTAACATGAGCATGTTAGCATTGGTAGCATGCTCATATTAGAATAATATCATATGGGTAGACACTTGTATAAACACGACTATCATGCTAGGTGTTAGCCTGCTAACGTGACCATGTTAGCATTGGTAGCATGCTAATATTAGAATAGTATCATATGGGTAGATACTTGTATAAACATGAGTATCATGCTAGGTGTTAGCCTGCTAATGTGAGCATGTTAGCATTGGTAACATGCTAATATTAGCATATAATCATTTTTTAGCCATTTTCATGGGTAGACACTCAGAAAACACCAGTATCATGCTAGGTATTATCCTGCTAGAGTAAGCATGGTAGCATTGGTAGCATGTTCATATTAAAATAGTAGCATTGTTAGCCCTTTTTAAGGGTAGACACTTATATAAACACAACTATCATGCTAGGTATTAGCCTGCTAACGTGAGCATTTTAGCATTGGTAGCATGCTCACATTAGCATAGTAGCATTTTTAGCCATTTTCATGGGTACACCCTTATACAAACACCACTATCATGCAAGGTATTAGCCTGCTAATGTGAGCATGTTAGCATTGGTAGCATGCTCATGTTAGCATTGTAGCATTTTTATCCATTTTCATTGGTAGACACTTATACAAACACCACTATCATGCTAGGTATTAGCCTGCTAATGTGAGCATGTTAGCATTGGTAGCATGCTCATATTAGCATAGTAGCATTCGTAACCCTTTTTATGGGTAGACACTCAGAAAACACCAGTATCATGCTAGGTGTTAGCTTACTAATATAAGCATGTTAGCATTCGTAGCATGCTCATATTAGCATAGTAGCATTTTTAGCCATTTTCATGGGTAGACCCTTATACAAACACCACTGTCATGCAAGGTATTAGCCTGCTAATGTGAGCATGTTAGCATTGGTAGCATGCTCATGTTAGCATTGTAGCATTTTTATCCATTTTCATTGGTAGACACTTATACAAACACCACTATCATGCAATGTATTAGCCTGCTAAAGTAAGCATGTTATCACTGGTAGCATGCTCATATTAGCATTGTAGCATTTTTAGCCATTTTCATGGGTAGACACTTATATAAACACCACTATCATACTAGGTATTAAATTATATTCTAAATATCATTAAAAATATTATAAAAAATTAATTATGGAAATATTGCGAGAAGAAAACTTATGAAGATTATTTGAAAATAAAGTTGAAAGTTGTAAATTTAAAACAAGTGGGGAAGACTGATAATTATCGGCCCGATATCAGCTTTAAAATGCGGTATCAGTATTAGATTTTTTTCCCGATCTTGAAAAACGAAAAAATGCTGTATAAAACACATACTGTATGTGTTCATTCCACTACACGAAGTACATATATTGGTATCGGACTGATATCGGTATCGTATAAAGTCAACAATAGTGCTTCTGTTATACAGGCCTGGCCATGAGATGCTGATGAGATCCATTATTCTTAGTTTGATGCTACAATTGGATGACAATGACGCCACAGCTGGGAGCAGAAGCAGGGAGGTCTGGTCTGCATGGAGCTAATAAGACGGTTCTGTCTATTTTTTGGTGGGGTTGGGTGGGGGCGGGGGGGTTAGTGAACACAGAAACAGGTTGTGAGCTGCCGGTGGAGTAAAAAGGAGGGAGGGAGGGATGGAGGCCAAGCTATGCTGATCCTCTATGAGAAGTCAAGAAGGTCACACGACTGTCACGCTAACAATGGGATTAGTTTAGTCCCAACCCTACCGCCAGTCTGTCAAAATTGTCCCTAAAATCCCTAAAATAAACAAAGCCGGTCTTTACAAGACACGTTCAAATAAAGTTTCATTTAAAAACGGCATTTTGTGACAAATAAAATAAAAAAAACATGCTAATATTAGAATAGTATCATATGGGTAGACACTTGTATAAACACGAGTATCATGCAAGGTGTTAGCCTGCTAACGTGAGCATGTTAGCATTGGTAGCATGCTAATATTAAAATAGTATCATATGGGTAGACACTTGTATAAACACGAGTATCATGCTAGGTGTTAGCCTGCTAATGTGATTATGTTAGCATTGGTAGCATGCTAATATTAGAATAGTATATGGGTAGACACTTGTATAAACACGAGTATCATGCTAGGTGTTAGCCTGCTAACGTCATTATGTTAGCATTGGTAGCATGCTAATATTAGAATAGTATCATATGGGTAGACACTTGTATAAACACGAGTATCATGCTAGGTGTTAGCCTGCTAACATGATAATGTTAGCATTGGTAGCATGCTAATATTAGAATAATATATGGGTAGACACTTGTATAAACACGAGTATCATGCTAGGTGTTAGCCTGCTAACGTGAGCATGTTAGCATTGGTAGCATGCTAATATTAGAATACTACCATATGGGTAGACACTTATATAAACACGAGTATCATGCAACGTGTTAGCCTGCTTACGTGAGCATGTTAGCATTGCTAGCATGCTAATATTTGAATAGTATCATATGGATAGACACTTGTATGAACACGAGTATCATGCTAGGTGTTAGCCTGCTAACGTCATTATGTTAGCATTGGTAGCATGCTAATATTAGAATAGTATCATATGGGTAGACACTTGTATAAACACGAGTATCATGCAACGTGTTAGCCTGCTAACGTGAGCATGTTAGCATTGCTAGCATGCTAATATTTGAATAGTATCATATGGATAGACACTTCTATAAACACGAGTACCACGCTAGGTGTTAGCCTGCTAACGTGAGCATGTTAGCATTGGTAGCATGCTAATATTAGAATACTATCATATGGGTAGACACTTGTATAAACCCAAGAGGAAGGTTAAGTGGATGTGGATTTCTGCTAAAGGGGAAGCTGGGAGCGCTCGTCATTTTTCCCTTGCGTCACCGTCTGAGTGGATGTCGAAACAAAGCCCCCCCCCCCCGCCTTTTTTTTTTTAACATACATGTGAGCTGGCAAAAAAAACAAAGGCAGCACTCACCCCCGGCAGTGTCTTCTGTTCATGCAGTGCATTCTGGGCTTTGAGGGCGGACTCACGAGCGCAGTACGTCAGGAAGGCACATCCTTGGAAACGAGAAGAAGAGCGCTTGTATAAGAATTTGACATTTTGTGGTGTCGGGTTCGATGGAGAGTTTCTAGGCCGCTAATCAACTGATCAAAACACCATAAAATGACCCGTTTGTAATTTACACTAGTAGCAAACAATTCCTTCAATGTTCCTTCAATGGAACACTGGAGCTTCATGTTGTGCAGGGGCGTCAAACGGTAGATAGCAAGCGGCATCCCTCGTGACTGAAGGTTCTCGTCTGTGTTGTTGGAACAGTAGTAGGGGCAGCCATCATGATCCGGGTTGCTTTTCCGTCAATGGAACAAATGGAGGTATAGCTTGTGCATGGGCGTCAAATGGCAGGTGGCTATGTGTTAAAATAATGTAATAATATTTTCTAGAATAAAGTTAAGAATAAAGTGAGAAGGGCGAGACATGCTAATCTGTTTTGCTGCCACGTTATAAATAAAAGCCTGCCTGAAGCAAGGGGAATGTTATTATTCTCGTGATATTATGACTTTTTCTCCTAATTTTTTTCTCATTTATTTGTGACTTTATTCTAAAAAAAAAATTCGCGGAAATTAAAAGTTTTTCTTGTAACATTTACTGGTTATTCATGTAACATTATGACTTTTTTCTTACAAATTTACAAATTTTTTGTCAGAAATGCACATAGTTTTTTTCCTTTTTACTTTTACGTTTTTACTTTTAATTTACTACTTCATTCTTGTAATATTACGACCTTATTCTTGTAATATTATGACTTTTTTTCTTACAAATTTTTTCTCAGAAACGTACATAGTTTTTTCCTTTTTCCTTTTTCCTTTTAATTTACTACCTCATTCTTGTAATATTAAGACCTTATTCTCATGAATTTACAACTGTATTCTTTATAATAGTATATACTTATATAATTTACACATAATATTTACTCGTTATTCTCGTAATATAACTTTTTTTCATAAATTTATGACTTTTTTCGATTTTATAAATTATTATAACATATTATTATAACTTTTTTTCATAATATTACAACTTCATTCTGGTAATTTTATGACTTTTTTTCTCATAAATATATTACTTTATTTTCAAAAATTCGAATAAATTTACTTGTAATATTTACTCATTATTCTCATAAATTCTGACTTTTTTTCTTTTAAATATACAAAGTTTTTCTCACAGATTTACAACTTGTCTTGTAAATTTACAACGTTTTTTTCTTGTAAATTTGCGCCTTTTTTTCTCGTAAATGTACTACTTTATTCTTGTAAATATACTACTTTATTCTGGTAATATTACAACTTTATTTTCATAATTTTATTACTTTTTCTCGTAAATTTAGGACTTTATTTGTAAATATACTACTTTATTCTGGTAATATTACAACTTTATTTTAATAATTTTATGACTTTTTGTTTTTAGTAAATTTAGGACTTTATTCTTGTAAATATACAACTTTATTTTCATAATTTTATTACTTTTTTCTAGTAAATTTAGGACTTTATTCTTGTAAATACACTACTTTATTCTGGTAATATTACAATTTTATTTTCATTATTTTATGACTTTTTTTTTAGTAAATTTAGGACTTTATTCTTGTAAATATACTACTTTATTCTGGTAATATTACAACTTTATTTTCATAATTTTATGACTTGTTTTAGTAAATTTAGGATTTTATTCTTGTAAATATACAACTTTATTTTCATAATTTTATTACTTTTTCCTAGTAAATTTAGGACTTTATTCTTGTTAATACACTACTTTATTCTGGTAATATTACAACTTTATTTTAATAATTTTATTACTTTTTTCAAGTAAATTTAGGACTTTATTCTTGTAAATATACTACGTTATTCTGGTAATATTACAACTTTATTTTCATAATTTTATTACTTTTTTCTAGGAAATTTAGGAATTTATTCTTGTAAATACACTACTTTATTCTGGTAATATTACAACTTTGTTTTAATAATTTTATGCCTTTTTTTATAGTAAATTTAGGACTTTATTCTTGTAAATTTACACTGTTTTTCTCAAAATTATTATATTATTATATATTTTTGTTATGTGGTCCTAATACTACATCATACAAAATAAAGTCAGTAGTGCAACATAAGTAAGTAAAAGTAAATAAATGGCGTTCCCGATATTCCAAGGGGTTGTAGTCCAATCTCCGGTTTGCGGATGAAGAACTGCATCCATAAGGTGACAAACGTGACAACAACCACGTTTGTGTGATGCGATGATGCTTTGATTCGAGGAGGCTGTGTGACGGTCCCTTCATTAACCTTTTTTTAGGGGGCCGCCACGGAACATGAATATGTAAATATATGCAGAGTAGGTGTCATAGCTGTTGGAGAACTGATGCCACCTGGTCTCCAAGTCTGCCGAGGGACCAGGAAGGTTTGTGTCAATTTATAGGAAGCCCTTTTTTTGTTTGCTTTTCCACGCTGGCATTTGCATTTGAAATGGCAGCCAAGATAATTATCAACCTGTCAGCTCGTCCTTTCATGTGCGGAGACCGCCGTTTCCGCTCAGGTGGGAGAGAGTGGGAGTGCTTGTGGAAAGCGTCGGGTTCCATCCCGGGTACCTTTGAGTACCTCCAGAGGCCTGTTGAATTGTTTTTGTTGTTGTTGTTGTTGTTGAAGTGCTTTTTTTCCCAGCGTAAGACGCTTCAAAACGTCCGCCTTTCATGACTTGGAGGGAATACAACCCGCAAACACAAACACTTTCTCCTCCCATGATGGATCAACATTTGCATTCAAACGTGCCCAACAAATCTATTAATTCTGTTTCAGGGAATTGGACGCGCCACATCAAACCCCCCCCCCCCCCGACAATATAGAGTTATATAGAAATAATCGTAAGGATAGATTACAATAAATAATACATTCAAATATAATAATATTGGTAATACTATTCACAATACTATAAAATACAATTAGAAGAATTTGAATTAAATAGACTACAACAGGCCTAAATCAAACTACATTAAATTAAAATTAATTTTCCTTTTAAATACATTTTAATGACATTGATTTTAAGATTTCATTTTATTTAATTTACAATTAAATAATTAGATGAATTGAATAGACAGAAGAGAATAAAATAGAATTCCAAAAATAGAATAGAATGGAATTTATTTCTAAAAAACAAAATAAAATAAAGTAAAATAAAATACAAAATAAATTCAATTAAAAACAGAATAAAATTTCAGAAGAACAGAACAGAATAAAATAAAACTTCAAAGATAGAATAGCATTCTAAAGAATAGAATTTATTTCTAAAAAACAAAATAAAGTAAAATAAAATGCTAAATAAATTCAATTAAAAACAGAATAAAAATTCAAAAGAACAGAACAGAATAAAATAAAATAAAACTCCAAAGACAGAATAGCATTCTAAATAATAGAATAGAATAGAATAGAATAGAATAGAATAGAATAGAATAGAATAGAATAGAATAGAATAGAATAGAATAGAATAGAATAGAAACATTGCTACCATGTCTAGTGTTAGCACAGTGTTAGAATGGACTAAAATTACATTTAATTAAATTAATTATTCATATATATCAATATATATATATTATATGTAATGAATAAATAATTATACATTATTTATATATTATTATATATTATAATAGTAATAATATTATGTATATTAATATATATTATAATTAAATTTCATTTCATGTAGTAAAATGAAATTCTAAAGATAGAATACCATTCTAAAGAGCAGAATATAATAATAATAATAATAATATATAATATAAATAATATAAATAATTTATAATAAATATAGAAATATATTAGAAATATATTATATAATAACATATAATAATAATAATAATAATAACAAATCCAAATCTAGAACAGAATTGACTTCTAGATAATTGAATGAAATGAAATCAAATAAAATAAGTAAATAAATAAGAACACCAGCAGCTAGCTTAGCTAAAGCAATACATGTTGGAAAGAACAGATCAGTACAATGTATTTATACATGGAGTACAATAGCTGTACACACGTGCGAGTGGTACTATACGGAACAGGAAGTTAAAAAAAAGAACAAGGAACTCCCCCTGATGCTAACGTGTGTCAGTCGATATCACGGCATGTCTTATATTATGTCTACTATATATATATATTGGGTAATATGAATGTTAAGGTGACTATAGGGGTGTTATATTAACCCTAGAGGTCTCTAACGATCCCTTACCTTTGTGCAAGCCCGTGTATTTATCCTTTATCACCGTCAGCTCGTAAATCTTCCCAAATTGCTCAAAGATGGGCTTCAGGTCCTTCTCCTCCAGGTTTCGGGGGATTTGCCCAATGAAGAGCTTGATTGCGTCAGGCTCCTTCATTGGGAGTCTGTGGAGGAGCAACACACACACACACACACACACAAAGAGAAGAGGCTGTCAAGAGGTGCATGCTGGCTTCACTTCACACTGAACAGGAGGTGCAAACAGGAGGTGCAGATGGGAAATAGCATATATGTATATTATATCATCATATTGCCGCTGATAAATCTATGAATTTTGTTTCAGCAGAGGATTGGACCCGCCACATCAACCCCCCCCCGACAATATAGAGCTATATAGAAATAATTGTAAGGATAGATTACAATAAATAATACATTCAAATATAATAATAATAATGATAATATTATACACAATACTATTCTAACAAAATACTTGAGATTAGAATACAATAAAACTAAAATGAGAAAGAATAGAATAGAATTAAATAGACTACAACAATTCAATAAAAAATATTTTTTACTTTAAAATACATTTTATTTTATTTTTTTAATTTTATTTTTTTATTTTTCTTTTTCTTTCTCTCCTCCCTCTTCTTTTCTTCCTTCTTCTCCTTTTTCTTTCTCTTTTTTCTCTTTTTTCTTTCTTCTCTTTCTTTCTTTTTTTATTTTTTCTTCTTTTTTTCTTTATATTTAATATTTATATTTATAAATATTTATAATATATTTATATTATATTGTTATATAATTATTATATTAATAATATATTTATAAATATTTATAATATATTTATACATATTTATAAATATATTTCTAAATATAATATATTATAAATATTTATAAATATATACATTTTTATAATATATTTATAAATATTTATAATATATTTATGAATATTTATATGTTTAATTTATTATTATTTATTTAATTTTATTTAATTTACAGATAATTATATTTTTGAATTCTAACAGAATACTCGAGACTAGAATACAATAAAACAAAAATTATAAAAAATAGAATACCATTAAATAGACAACAACAGGCCTAAATCAAATTACAATAAATTAAAATTAATTTTACTTTTAAATACATTTTATTTACATTATTTTATTTAATATTTAATTTTATTTAATTTACAAATACATAATTAATTAGATGAATCCACTAGACAGAAGAGAATAAAATAGAATTCCAAAAATAGAATAAAATGGAATTTATTTCTTTAAAAAAAAATAAAAATAAATAAAGTACAATAAAATACAAAATAAATTCAATGAAAAACAGAATAAAACTGACTTTGTAATAATACCAAGTAACTTATTATATTTATATAACATTTTTATAATGTTACTGTGTGTTATAATACCAATAACAATACACAAGATATGACCATTATGGAAATATATACTATACCAGTACATGACAACAATGGCTACTGGAGTTATCCCCATCCTACCTGTGGTGCTGGTCGTGGCACGGAATCAAACAGCGGACGCCTTCCGGTCTTGTTCTTGTTCAATTATTCAGTTAATTTGACGTTTTTAAATCCATTTGGAGGATTCGAACAGCAGCCACCGCGCTCGCGTCATTCACTTTAAGATGTTGTTTTTGGGAGAGGAAAAAAATAAATCTCGGACGGATATTCAAGGCTTCCTTCAGGGAATTGTCTCCCGGGCTCTTCTATATCGCTGTCTCCCCCCCACCCCCTCCGGTTGTGTGTACGTGCGCGCGTGTGCGTGTTTGTACTCCTTTGACGTCGTAAGCCGGTGTCTCCCTCCCTGTCCATCTCGCTCCATCCCTACAGTGGGCGGGGCAGTCAGGCGCCGGGGACCGTCGATAAATTACTAGCACGGCAAAGCACGGTTGTAAAATGTCGTTGGAACAGTGGTTTAAAAAAAAAAAAAAGAGAGAGAAATTATGCTCATGGGCGGCACGGTGGTCTAGGGGTTAGCGCTCAGACCTCACAGCTAGGAGACCAGGGTTCAATCCCACCCTCGGCCATCTCTGTGTGGAGTTTGCATGTTCTCCCCGTGCATGCATGGGTTTTCTCCGGGTACTCCGGTTTCCTCCCACATTCCAAAAACATGCTAGGTTAATTGGCGACTCCAAATTGTCCATAGGTATGAATGTGAGTGTGAATGGTTGTTTGTCTATATGTGCCCTGTGATTGGCTGGCGACCAGTCCAGGGTGTACCCCGCCTTACGCCCGAAGACAGCTGGGATAGGCTCCAGCACCCCCCGCGACCCTCGTGAGGAAAAGCGGTAGAAAATGAATGAATGAATGAATGAAATTATGCTCATGTTAGCATGCTAGCACTAACATGCTGATAATTAACATAATAGCGCCATGTGTTTATAGACGATTCTACTCATGAAAACGTTTTAAATGTTATGCTGATGCTAATGCTAATGTTAGCATATAAAACCTAGCATGATAGAGTATCTGTCCATGTTAATACTCGTGAAAATGGATGAAAATGCTACTAAGCTAATGTTAGCATGATAGCTCGATAGCTCAGTATTTCCATGTCCTGTTCGGGGACCGTCAATAAACTACTAGATTGCAAAGCACGGTTGAATAGCATGGAGGCACCGATATGAAAATGTAAAAAAAAGAGAAATGATGCTCATGTTAGCATGCTAGCACTAACATGCTGATAATTAACATAATAGCGCCATGTGTTTATAGACGATTCTACTCATGAAAACGTTTTAAATGTTATTATGCTGATGCTAATGCTAATGTTAGCATATAAAACCTAGCATGATAGAGTGTCTGTCCATGTTAATACTCGTGAAAATGGATTAAAATGCTACTAAGCTAATGTTAGCATGATAGCTCGATAGCTCAGTATTTCCATGTCCTGTTCGGGGACCGTCAATAAACTACTAGATTGCAAAGCACGGTTGAATAGCATGGAGGCACCGATATGAAAATGTAAAAAAAAAGAGAAATGATGCTCATGTTAGCATGCTAGCACTAACATGCTGATAATTAACATAATAGCGCCATGTGTTTATAGACGATTTTACTCATGAAAACGTTTAAAATGTTATTATGCTGATGTGAGCAATGCTGATGTTAGCATGCAAAACCTAGCATGATAGAGTGTCCTGTTAATACTCGTGAAAATTGGTGAAAATGCGACTAAGCTAATGTTAGCATGATAGCTCAGTATTTCCATGTCACGTTCGGGGACCGTCAATAAATTACCATATGTTTATAGACGATTCTATTCAAGAAAACATTTAAAATGTTAGTGTCTCTCCGTGTTAATACTCATGAAAATGGATTAAAATGCTACTAAGCTAATGTTAGCATGATAGCTCAGTATTTCCATGTCATGTTCGGGGACCGTTGATAAACTACTAGATTGCAAAGCACGATTGAATAGCATGGTGGCACCGATAAGAAAATGTAAAAAAAAAAAGAGAAATTATGCTCATGTTAGCATGCTAGCACTAACATGCTGACAATTAATACTCATGAAAACGTGTTAAATGTTATGCTGATGTGAGCAATGCTAATGTTAGCATGCAAAACCTAGCATGATAGAGTGTCTGTCCGTGTTAATACTCATGAAAATGGATTAAAATGCTACTAAGCTGATGTTAGCATGATAGCTCAGTATTTCCATGTCCCGTTAATACTCATGAAAATGGATTCAAATGCTACTGAGCTAATGTTAGCATGATAGCTCAGTGTTTCCATGTCCTGTTAATGCTCATGAAAATTGATTAAAATGCTACTAAGCTAATGTTAGCATGATAGCTCAGTATTTCCATGAGTTCTACTTGGAAAAATGGCTACAAATGCGACTTTGTTTATGTTAGCATGCCAATGTTAGCATGCAACACATGCTAACGTATGGTAGTGTCTGCTTATGCTGACTCTCTAAATATGCTACTATGATAATATTAGTGCGATAGCAATGCTAACATTATGCTAACACCGAGCATGATTGCGTTTCTATGAGCTCTACTAATACTACTATGCTCATGTTAGCATGCTAGCATTAACATGATAGAGTGTCTGTCCTGTTAATACTCATGAAAATGGTTGAAAATGCTACTAAGCTAATGTTAGCATGATAGCTCAGTATTTCCATGTCCTGTTCGGGGACCGTCAATAAATTACTGGATTGTAAAGCACGATTGAATAGCATGGCGGCACCGATATGAAAATGTAAAAAAAAAAAAGAGAAATTATGCTCATGTTAGCATGCTAGCACTAACATGCTGACAATTAACATAATAGCACCATGTGTTTATAGACGATTTTACCCATGAAAACTTTTAAAATATTTTTAAAATATTGATGTGAGCAATGCTAATGTTAGCATGCAAAACCGCAAAATAATACAAATTAATAACTTAAACTATATTAGGAAAGCAGGAAGTGAACAAATGTAACAGTTACTGATTGTAAAAGTACCAGATGGAGGGGTAGGATTTATTAAGCTTTGCTTCTTCCTACTCCTTTTGGACATGTGGAACTGTGAACTGATTATGGGATGCATTCAATTGTAATCTGATGCATGTTCAAATGAAATAAAACCATTACCATTACCAAATGTAAAAAGTGGTGTCCCATGTGTATTCGTTTTTTACGTAGACAGTAAATTTGAGACGCTCCCTGACATCCAGCAACGCAAATCCGTCTTTTGTTCTGGTGTTGGTGGATCTGGCCGTGGTCCTGAAATGCTTCAACTTCATCTTCAGCTCGATTGGTAGTATGAGAACAGGAACGCCTTTAATACTGAAATACTTGGTAGTAGTACTTAGTAGTATAAAAAGCCAAATATCTGATTTAACGTGTAAACTGCTGCTTGTAAACAAAGATATCACATGTAAAAGATGCACCTGAGTTTGAACTCACTCGGGTTCCTTTATTTACCACGGAGGAACATCTCGGCTGCTCTTTAACATTAAGACCGCCATCTGGCACCCGTTCCTAAATCCCCATAAACCCTCACAGCGTAAAGGAGAGGGAAAAACAGGAAGGCTGGCTGATACTGACAATTTGGGTGTCGATGATACCAAATAAATACTCAGCTAGTTTTGCCCATATGGAGAGTGATAATAATAATTACATAAATAATCAATCATTACATATAATTGTTATTATTAGATAATTAATTATTACAATAATATTTATTAGTGTAATTATAATTATTTAATAATGCAATTATTAATTAATTATTACAATATTAATAATAATTATCATTGTAATTAGTAATTATTTAATAATAATAATTATATGTAGTAATTAGTTATTTATGTAATTCTAAATATTATATGTATTAAATATTTTAAAAATTACTTTAAATTACTTTTTATTACTATTAAAAATTACATAAAAATTAACATAACAATTTTTAACAATGAAAAATTACATACATAATTATTACATATCATATTTATAATTACATAAATAATGTAATTATTAATGAATTAATTATTACAATAATAATAATAATAATTAGCATTGTAATTAGTAATTATTTAATACTAATAATTGTATGTAATAATTAGTTATTTATGTAATTATAATATTATATGTATTAAATATTTTAAAAAAATACTTTTAAATTATTTTTTTATTACTATTAAAAATTGCATAAAATTTAACATAATTTTTAACAATGAAAAATTACATTAATAATTATTACATATAATATGTATAATTAATTTATTATAAATATCATATGTAATAATAATATTATATGTAATAATTAAATATGTAATAAATTACATTAAAATTTAACATATTTTTTAACAATGAATAATTACATAATTATTACATATATTTATAATTACATAAATAATTAATTATTACATATATTATTATTATTACATAATTAATAATTATTAAATAATAAATATTATAATAAACAAACACAAATAATAAACAAACACATATTAAATAATTACAAAAAAAATGACAATATCTTAAATAAAAAATATAAATAATCACAATACTTACTCCCACGTGCCAAACTCCCAGTTCTGTAAACATATAAAAACATACATTTTCACTTTTGTAATAAAATGCTGACTGGACACATTATGATGCAATAACATGAAAGCTTACTAGTCGTAGATTCGAAAGACACACACACACACACACACACACACACCTGCGTCAGTGAAGATGTTCCCAAATAGGTTCCCATCACATGTGACACATCAAAGCCTGCCCCCCCACCCCCCTTCGGGGGCGTCTGGCGATGAAAACAGGAGGGAGGGAGTCTGATGAAACAGGAAATAAGCAATCATCAAGATCAATTAATGCAATGAAAGGTGATATTATTATTATTTATTATAAGTCACATGACATGCTCATTACCTGATTACATACTTATATGGTATTAAATATTGATCAAGTTTACTGCCTGTTTACTGTTTAAGGTCTGTTTTGCATCATGAAGGATGGAGGGTGTTCTCAGAAAATATATACATATTTCTAAATAAGTGATAATGCTAGAGAATGAGATTTCGGTGGTGCTTGAACGCACCACAGTTGTGTGCTGTGATGTCAGTGTTCCCAAGCACTGACAGATGAATAAATCCACCCAACAGAATGATGAAGACAAAAAGGGTTCCAGACATGAATCTGAGCTAATTACAAGTCTCTCTTGTTGCAAATGTTGATCAGAAATCAGAGGTACGTTAACGTCAAGCTTGGGGGAGGTTGCGTTTCATTTATTTGCCTTTTACGTATAATCCCCGGCATATAGCATGATAGCTCAGTATTTCCATGTCCCGTTAATACTCATGGAAATTGATTAAAATGCTACTAAGCTAATGTTAGCATAATAGTTTTCATGTCCTGTAAATACTCATGAAAATGGATTAAAATGCTACTGAGCTAATGTTAGCATGATAGCTCAGTATTTCCATGTCCCGTTAATCCTCATGAAAATGGATTAAAATGCTACTAAGCTAATGTTAGCATAATAGCTCAGTATTTCCATGTCCTGTAAATACTCTTGAAAATGGATTAAAATGCTACTAAGCTAATGTTAGCATAATAGCTCAGTATTTCCATGTCCCGTTAATCCTCATGAAAATGGATTAAAATGCTACTAAGCTAATGTTAGCATAATCGCTCAGTATTTCCATGTCCCGTTAATACTCATGAAAATGGATTAAAATGCTACTAAGCTAATGTTAGCATGATAGCTCAGTATTTCCACGTCCCGTTAATACTCATGAAAATGGATTAAAATGCTACTAAGCTAATGTTAGCATGATAGCTCAGTATTTCCACGTCCCGTTAATACTCATGAAAATGGATTAAAATGCTACTAAGCTAATGTTAGCATGATAGCTCAGTATTTCCATGAGTTCTACTTGTAAAAATGGCTACAAATACGACTTTGTTTATGTTAGCATGCCAACATTAGCATGCAACAGAGTATGGTAGTGTCTGCTTATGCTGACTCTCTAAAACTCAACTAAATATGCTATTATAATATTAGCGTGATAGCATTGCTAACATTATGCTAACACCTAACATGATTGCAGGTTCTGGGATTGAACTGACTATATCCGGAAAACCTTAAGGGTCCGCAGTATGGAGTATGTTTTGGGTGGCAGTTGAGGGTGTGGCCTGATCTTCATCTGGTTCGACCTTCGTCCGGTTCGACCTTCGTCCGGTTCGACCTTCGTCCGGTTCGACCTTCGTCCGGTTCGACCTTCGTCCGGTTCGACCTTCATCTGGTTCGACCTTCATCTGGTTCAACCTTCATCTGGTTCGAACCCAAAGAGGGGAGGAGCTTGAGGTCAGCCCCAGCTCCTTCAAATTGAGGCTTGGGCATCAAGTCCAGATGTCCCTTGGGTGTCTTCATAGTTAGGTACTGTAGGTACTCTGAGAATGACCTTGAAAATGGATGGATGGATGGATGGATGGATGGATGGAGGCAGGGATTCTGTCTTGCAGCTGGTCTGGGAATACGACGGTGTCGCCGCCTTTGGAACTAAAAGCAGTGGATGCAGACCGCAAAGTCTGGCCTGACAATGATGGCGTCCGTGACCCAGATTAACGGCAAACGTTGAGTTGTTAGCCATTTTAGCGATTCAATTAAGACTTAAATGATTTCCGAAGTTTCATAATGTAATCATAAGTCGCCAAAAATGCATAATTAGGTAGAAAAAAACATACATAAGTCGCACTGGAGTAGAAGTCGCACAAGGCCAGAAAATGCATAATTAGGTAGAAAAAAACATACATAAGTCGCACTGGAGTATAAGTTGCACGATGCCAAAAATGCATAATTAGGTAGAAAAAAAACATACATAAGTCGCACTGGAGTATAAGTCGCACAAGGACAAAAATGCATAATTAGGTAGAAAAAAACAAGTCGCAAAATGCCAAAAATGCATAATTAGGTAGAAAAAAACATACATAAGTCGCACAAGGCCAAAAATGCATAATTAGGTACAAAAAACATACATAAGTCGCACTGGAGTATAAGTCGCACAATGCCAAAAATGCATAATTAGGTAGGAAAAAAAACATATATAAGTCGCACTGTAGTATAAGTCGCACAAGGTCAAAAATGCATAATTAGGTAGAAAAAAAACGTACATAAGTTGCACTGGAGTATAAATTGCACAAGACCAAAAATGCATAATTCGGTAGAAAAAACATACATAAGTCGCACAAGGCCAAAAATGCATAATTAGGTAGAAAAAACATACATAAGTCGCACAAGGCCAAAAATGCATAATTAGGTAGAAAAAACATACATAAGTCGCACTGGAGTATAAGTCGCACAATGCCAAAAATGCATAATTAGGTACAAAAAACATACATAAGTCGCACTGGAGTATAAGTCGCACGATGCCAAAAATGCATAATTAGGTAGGAAAAAAAACATATATAAGTCGCACTGGAGTATAAGTCGCACAAGGCCAAAAATGCATAATTAGGTAGGAAAAAAACGTACATAAGTTGCACTGGAGTATAAATCGCACAAGACCAAAAATGCATAATTCGGTAGAAAAAACATACATAAGTCGCACAAGGCCAAAAATGCATAATTAGGTAGAAAAAAAAACATACATAAGTTGCATTTTAGTGATTCAATTACGACTTAAATGATTTCCAAAGTTTCTGAAATTTCATAATGTAACTTTTTAAAGAGAATGCTATGCTAATAAATTTGTATTTTTTTTTCCTCCGGTTGGTTGTTGGGATGTTGACGTTCTCAGATGACACTGAAGAATGAATGTGATGCAGAAACAACATTTTTTTTTGTTTTGTTTTTTTTTTTTTTTTCAAAATCAAACTTTTATTATAAGTCAGTACAAATAAATGAAACTGAAGCCCCCCCATTTCCAAAAAAATATTCACGTGTCGGGTCAGAGGCTAAAAGAACTCTTTCACTCCTCGTCTCAGTTTAAGTCGAAAAAGGGGCAAACTATGACCAAGGCGAGACCCATCACTTCAAATATTAACATCATAGTCAAATATGATTTCCCATCATGCTAACGTTATGTATTGTATTGTATTGTATTGCAGAAGGAAGATCATTCAGGGGGGGGGAAGAAAAAAAATTAGCATCAAGTACATCCTTTCCAGGCTAGCTAGCTAGCTAGCTAGCTGTGGCTAGCTCATGACACTCGACCACCCACATCCATACCATGCAAACACTCTGGTATCAGTATCAATCAGTATCAAACTTATTGATTATGTATTCAAACGGGACAAAATAACCCAAAAAAATGAAAGAAATATGTTTATATGCACCTTCTTGTTTTCTTTCATCTTCCGCCATTTTTTTCCTTCCGGCATTCTGGGAACCTCTGGATTCTTTCCCGGTTGTTGCCGTCTTCCGGAATTTCTGTACTCTTGGCTATTTTTGGGATTCGGACGTGTTGTTCTTCAAATGCGGCCCCACCCGTGACAGTGAAAGAGGGTCCTTGATAGAGGTTTGCCCCTAAGTTTTGCCCTCAGTACCGTGGGGGCGGGAAGGGTCTTTTCGGAGCAAACATGGGACCCGGATTCAAACCTCCTCTGGGACCTAAGCGCTTACCTCTTAATCTCGGTTCCGGACCGTGAAAATGAGGTAAAGGCACACGAGGGGGCCCCCGAGGGAACGGGTGCGGGGGTGCGAAGGAAGGGCGATGTGGGGGTCGCAAACCTGGAGGGCGCCTCTCAAAATGGGGCGGCGGGCGTCTGAGTGCATTGTGAGGGCGAGGGGGGCTCTGTCTCTGGTAATCCTGGTTGTAAAAAAGATCCTGTGAGGCGGAGTTCGGGGGCGTCAGGTGCCCCCTGATTCTAGGAGGGGGGTGTCGAGGACCGCCCTGTGGATAGAAAGGAGCATCCGGGTGGCTGTAAGGGCTGTTCGGAAAGTGAGGGCCCGGGTGGTGGGGGGGGGCATCCTCGCGGTAATGCTCGTGGTCTTCGGGGTAGCGCATGTTGTCTAAGGGGGGGTGCTGGTCCTCGTATGACTCGGGTAAATGGTCCTGAAGCACCATCCCAGGTACCCCAAAGTCTGTTTGGGGTTCCGGGTGCTTCTCCGAGAGAGCGGTTGGATGGCCGGTTCCGGCGGGGGGTGCGTCAAAGACAACTGGAGGGGGTGGTAATTTGGGGACGGGGGGAAGGTTTCCGAAGAAAACACCTTGCTGAGCGGTAAAACCTTGAGGGTCCTGAGACTCAAAGTCTCCTGACGGTTGGTTTTTAGCAGGCATTGTCACATTGTAACCCGTGGGCGGCTGGAACCCCGTTCCCGGGTACGTCTTGCCATACCAACCCCGATCGCCCGTGCCTTCGAAGCCCTCGACAGTCTGTGCGCCGACTCCGGGACCTCCGGGCTGGTACTGTGCGACAGGTTCTGTCGTACCACGGTCCCCATATGGGTACGATTGGTACAACCGCCCATTTTGGGCAACACCGGTCTGCATCAGCAGTTTAGTGGTCTCGGGGTTCTGTGCGAGGTTCTTCTGGACGGCTAAGGGAGTTGGAGCCCCACTTTCAGGCCCCGCCGGAACGTCCATGGCCTCGTCTTGAGTCGGGGTGCCTCCTCCCTCGTCGCGCACCGGCGTCCCATCCTGTGTGTCCGTTCCCGTTCCCGGACTCAGGGTATCCGCCCTGAGGGGTGGATTCATGTTGAAGCTGAGGTCAAAGTTGTTAAAAGCAGGGTTGCCGTGCAGGAAGTTGTGAATTTTGGATTCTAAACTGTCTGGTTTTGTGGCGTCGGTTTCTGCGGTCAAACCAACGTCTCGGTGGGCAACCTGCACCGGGGCAGGGGTTGGTTTGTTCTCAGGAAGCTCTGGTGGTGGGCCTGTCCTCTGCTGTACAGTGGTGATAGATGATGATGATGATGATGATGAAGGCACGAGTGGAGCAGAGGAGGCCGTGGAGCTCTGAGTGGGAGCTGCTGGAGCGGACGTGAACAAGGAAGAGGGAGGAGCCTTGCCTGTCTTGGAGGACTCAGTGGGGACATTCGTAGCAGGGCTGCTCAGAAGAGAAGTGATGCCTGATTGAAGACAGTAAAGGACACAGAATCATGTTTAAATACGAGTATGATATACATATGTATGATACATATATACCCGATTTTCTGGACTATAAGTCACACAAGGCCAAAAATGCATAATTAGGTAGAAAAAAATATACATAAGTCACACTGGAGTATAAGTCGCACAATGCCAAAAATGCATAATTAGGTAGAAAAAAACATACATAAGTCGCACTGGAGTATAAGTACCACAAGGCCGAAAATGCATAATTAGGTAGAAAAAAAACATACCTAAGTCACACTGGAGTATAAGTAGCACAAGGCCAAAAATGCATAATTACGTTAAAAAAAACATACATAAGTCGCACTGGAGTATAAGTCGCACAAAGCCAAAAATGCATTACGTAAAAAAAAAACATATATAAGTCGCACAAGGCCAAAAATGCATAATTAGGTAGAAAAAAACACACATAAGTGGCACTGTAGTATAAGTCACACAAGGTCAAAAAGGCATAATTAGGTAGGAAAAAACATACATAAGTCGCACAAGGCCAAAAATGCATAATTAGGCAGGAAAAAACATACATAAGTCGCACAAGGCCAAAAATGCATAATTAGGTAGAAAAAACATACATAAGTCGCACAAGGCCAAAAATGCAAAATTAGGTAGGAAAAAACATACATAAGTCACACAAGGCCAAAAATGCATAATTAGGTAGAAACAAACATACATAAGTCGCACTGGAGTATAAGTAGCACAAGGCCAAAAATGCATAATTAGGCAGGAAAAAACATACATAAGTCGCACAAGGCCAAAAATGCATAATTAGGTAGAAAAAACATACATAAGTCGCACAAGGCCAAAAATGCAAAATTAGGTAGGAAAAAACATACATAAGTCACACAAGGCCAAAAATGCATAATTAGGTAGAAACAAACATACATAAGTCGCACTGGAGTATAAGTAGCACAAGGCCAAAAATGCATAAATAGGTAGAAAAAACCAGACTGGAACTGTATAGAGAAAAAAAGGACTCACCCTCAAGGCCCCCTTGGGCCTGGACCTTGGACAGAGCACTAAGGATATCAGCAGGACTCACATCCACCTTTGCCAGGATGTCAACCAGAGAACTAGCATCCTGGGATGGAGCGGGTAAGGTCGCTACTGATGAATAAGAGCCAGCAGCAGTGGGGCTCTCCACTGATGGTCCTGTATTACAAAGAGGGACAACACCTTTGGAGTGTTAAGTTACTGTGTGATGAGTTTAGTGTTTTTTGCAAACATGGCTAAATAAACTAATAGACATAGACATGTTGTTTTCTACAATAGACATGTTTTTGGAATGTGGGAGGAAACTGGAGTACCCGGAGAAAGAGGGCGGAATTGAACTCGGGTCTCCAAGCTGTGTGGCCTGCGCACTAACCACTTTCTATGCCGCATGTCCTCCAATGAACTGCTTTGCTCAGACACTATGCAGGATGGGAAACTTCAAAACTCATATTGGTACTTCTTTGTATATTTTTTAGGTACACTTTTGGAGTGTTAAGTTACTGTGTGATGAGTTTAGTGTTTTTTTGCAAGCATAACCATGGCTAAATAAACTAATAGATATAGACATGTTGTTTTCTACAATAGACATGGTTTTTGGAATGTGGGAGGAAACCGGAGTACCCAGAGAAAACCCACTCATGTACGGGGAGAACATGCAAACTCCACACAGAGATGGCCGAGGGCGGTATTGAACTCGGGTCTCCTAGCTGTGTGGCCTGCGCACTAACCACTTTCTATGCCGCATGTCCTCCAATGAACTGCTTTGCTCAGACACAATGCAGGATGGGAAACGTCAAAACTCATATTGGTACTTCTTTGTATATTTTTAGGTCCAGTATTCTCACCTGTGGTTTTCATAGCCGAACTTAAACTGTTGAGGATGGAACCAATTTTACCCAGGTCAACATTTTCCACGCTGTCTGTAGGGGACGGTACAGATGTAGCACCACGAGAGGCAGGCTGTGCCGCTGCTGCTACCGATGGCTCCGTGGTTTTAGCGACCACATTGGGTGGATGGTTCGGATCCGAGGTTCTGGAGCCCTTCATGTGATCTTCCACTGTGGGAGGAAAAACAACTGTCAATGTGAAAACCACACTCGGCTTGTTTTCAGCACAGTTACGTTTGTTTACTTGGTATTATGCATCTTGTCAATGTAGCTAACACTTCCCTTTCAGTCACTAGCCCAAAGCTCATGAGTGAACCCCAGCTTCCCAGTACAGCAGCACTTATGCAGCCCCCCCGCCCCCAGAGCGGTTACACTACCTACCACCATATTAGGGCACGCATGACTGTAGATAAGACATAATTATCTTGGTTCCTCACCACTTTTGCCAGCTATTTAGACGACGGCCATGTTGTGAGTGATTTTCAGCAAATGCTAAAATCGGTACAAAGTGGCAGAAGTAGTTTTTATAAGAGCTCAGCATGCATTTTTTTCCCATGCAAAAGAGCGCTACACAGCAACCAGGAAGTCAAAAAGCATGGAGTCATGTAGCGTACACAAGGAAAATGTGAATGTTCCAAATGTGAAAATTGTAACTAGTTCATGCTGTTATATTTGTACATAAATGGTTATTTTCATGGCTGCACGGTGGTCAAGTGGTTGGCGCAAATGCCTCGCAGCTAGGAAACCCAATTTCAATTCCACCCTCGCCAGTAAATTATTTGTAAATAGAAAGTTGAATGCTTGAATTTAAATTAAAAAGTGAATATTTTCATCGTGGCTGCGCGGCGATCGAGTGGTTAGCGTGCAGGCCTCACAGCTAAGAAACCCGAGTTCAATTCCACCCTCGGCCATCTCTGTGTGGAGTTTGCATGTTCTCCCCCATGCATGCGTGGGTTTTTTCCGGGTACTCCGGTTTCCTCCCACATTCCAAAAACATGTCTATTATATAGAAAACAACATGTCTATGTCTATTAGTTTATTTATCCATGTTTATGCTTGCAAAAAAAACACTAAACTCATCACACAGTAACTTAACACTCCAAAGGTGTACCTAAAAATATACAAAGAAGTACCAATATGAGTTTTGAAGTTTCCCATTCTGCATTGTGTCTGAGCAAAGCAGTTCATTGGAGGACATGCGGCATAGAAAGTGGTTAGTGCGCAGGCCACGCAGCTAGGAGACCCGAGTTCAATTCCACCCTCGTCCATCTCTATGTGGAGTTTACATGTTCTCCCCATGCATGCGCGGGTTTTCTCCGGGTACTCCGGTTTCCTCCCACATTCCAAAAACATGCTAGGTTAATTAGCGACTCCAAATTGTCCATAGGTATGAATGTGAGTGTGAATGGTTGTTTGTCTATATGTGCCCTGTGATTGGCTGGCCACCAGTCCAGAATATACTCTTGCCCGAAGACAGCTGGGATAGGCTCCAGCACCAGCATAAGCGGTAGAAAATGAATGAATGAACTAATATTTAGCTAAAACTTATCTATGTTCTCTTGCTGATTACTAAAATACAGAAAAAGGTAGAAACAAACTTTTTTTTTCCTGATGAAATATGAGAGTCGAATCTTTCCTTTGGTACATTCCTTGTTTATATAACCCAAGAACACAGTATTCTATGTACCTTGAAAAATCTGTCAAAATAGTCAAAATGGCCGATACTGATTGGGTCTACATGCAAATATAATATAAAGATTAATTACTACATTTTGATGTCATTTCCTGTTGGTACTTTGTAGCGCTGTGACAAATCCGAGTTAAGGTCATCCTCAAATTGGATGAAATGTAGGTCAGAAAAATAATAAACATTATTACTCACCAATAATGCCTCCGCTGACTATTTCTTCATCTGAGAGCTCCATGTCCTCCACTTCACGGTTATCATTTTCCCCAAGATTCAACCCCCGTTTGGGGGATTCTCCGATCGACGACAGAGGACTCGGGGCTGGGGGCTCCGCTTCTTCATCCATTACGCAACCATCAACGTCTGGATCGGGGTTGGTCAGCTCGAGGTCGTGGAAAGGCGATTCCGAGCCCGTCGGAGACGGGGCGTCAGCAGACGGTGACGGAATAGGCGACTCGTCCAAGTCCGGTAAGGTGGCCTTTAGGTTGTCCAGCTTGCGCTTCAAGTGGGACACCCGGTTGGCAAATGTCTGGTATGCCTTGAGAGAAAGGGATGGACAACATAGCAACATTATTAGAGCCCTCTAGACATGAAATAACAACCCTATAGTCACCTTTATACTCGTATTAGCCAATAAAGTTGACGTAATAAGAGAAAAGACATAAATAAGACTTGTGTGTGGTCCAGGGTTCAGAGTTCAGTTTTAGGTTAAGGCCGCAAAACATTAGCACGCACAAGTCTGGTGCTTGTGTGTCTCACCGAACATTACTGTAACATTACTGACGCCAAGTGAACCTCTTTGAGTGCATCTTGTGCCTGTTGAGGTCATTCCAACCTGCAATAAAAGTCAACCCAAGTCTGGTGCTTGTGTGTCTCGCTCAATATTACAGTAACATTACTGACACCTAGTGACCGGTGGCGGGTACTACATTTAATCAATGTCTTTGAATGTGTCTTCTGAATGCCTTATATTTGTATTTTACTTCATGTAGCTATTTACTTATGTATGTTTTTTTCTACGTCATTATGCATTTTTGTCCTTGTGCGACTTATGTATGTTTTTTTTCTACCTACTTATGCATTTTTGGCATTGTGCGACTTATACTCCAGTGCGACTTATGTATGTTTTTTTTCTACGCCATTATGCATTTTTGGCCTTGTGCCACTTATACTCCAGTGCGACTTATGTACATTTTTTTTCTACTTAATTATGCATTTTTGGCCTTGTGCGACTTCTACTCCAGTGCGACTTATGTATGTTTTTTTCTACCTAATTATGCATTTTTGGCCTTGTGCGACTTCTACTCCAGTGCGACTTATGTATGTTTTTTTCTACCTAATTATGCATTTTTGACCTTGTGCGACTTATACTCCAGTGCGACTTATGTATGTTTTTTTTCTACCTAATTATGCATTTTTGGCCTTGTGCAACTTATACTCCAGTGCGACTTATGTATGTTTTTTTCTACCTAATTATGCATTTTCGGTCTTGTGCTACTTGTACTCCAGTGTGACTTATGTATGTTTTTTCTACCTAATTATGCATTTTCGGTCTTGTACTACTTATACTCCAGTGTGACTTATGTATGTTTTTTTTCGACCTAATTATGCATTTTTGGCCATGTGCGACTTATGTATGTTTTTTTCGACCTAATTATGCATTTTTGGCCTTGTGCGACTTATACTCCAGTGCGACTTATGTATGTTTTTTTCCACTTAATTATGCATTTTTGGCATTGTGCGACTTATGTATGTTTTTTCCACCTAATTATGCATTTTTGGCATTGTGTGAGTTATACTCCGGAGCGAGTTAATAGTCCAGAAAATATGGTATTTGTATTATACTTAATTTAACCATTTTTATGCTTGACAATGCTTCATTTAGGCAAAAAGATCTAAAATGTACTTACATTTGCATATTTTTTAGTCATAATAGACCATATTAATCCACAATTTGTTAATATATTGTGACAAATCTTGCTAGTATGAAGCAAAGTAAAGTTTTCCTATATTCCACTTACATTGGCGACAATCTTGACTTCTTTGTACTGCATCTCATAGAAGATATCTGCGTTGCTCAAGGCTTCCATGAGAGGAGCCCCTGTTTTGTTTTGTCTGTCAAAAAATTTAACAAACTCTTGTAGCTGTGTGCTGCCTTCTTCAAAGTCCCGGGAGAATTTCTTTCCTCCTGCCTTATCTGCAAAAAGTTAGCAGAGAAAATAGCTCAGAGGACTGACAACAAAAGCAAAAAAACACTGTTTGTATAGCTTGGATAAGAGGTGTATCATATTGGGACCTTTTAGTTTCTTGAGCGCGTCAGAACTGCAGATATCAACCCTCATCGCTGCCACTTGTTTTTCTCTCAGGTCCACCTCCTCCAGGGACCTCTTGTACTGGGAAAGTTGCTCCATCAGCGCCTGGGGCTTGGAGAAGCACAGGCGATAGTCAGTCACAATGTCAAAGCAGCAGTTTAGTTAGGGATCTATTATAGATTTGATGGATGAAGATTCATAAAACCTTACCACAAATTCGGCAACAATCTTGGACCGAAGCTCTGCCTTGGACTCTACTGGATCTTTGAATAAATAGGACAAAAATGTTTTTTTAAATAAATAATAATAAATAGAAAACTCATGGGTTTGGGATGGATATATTGTATCGAGTTTTTACAATATATTCTGATATTTTCTGACAGATTTAAGATGGGATAATACAATTTGTATTGACTGTGACTGTAGTATTCAACATTGGCCACTGGGTGTCAGTAATTGATTGGTGAGACATGCACCAGAACAGGTTTACAGTAAATTAGCTCACAACAGGCACAATAATAACATAATCATAATAATAACACAGGCTAGTACTATGTTATGGCTATAACATTCCACCACAGGAGATATGTCATGTTACACATATCAGTATCGGTATCGGAAATTGAGAGTTGGACAATATCGGTTTTCGTCAAAAAAGCCAATATTGGACATCCCTAGTACCTAGTACTAGTATTAACCTAGCATGTTTTTGGAATGTGGGAGGAAACCGGAGTACCCGGAGAAAACCCACGCATGCACGGGGAGAACATGCAAACTCCACACAGAGATGGCCGAGGGTGGAATTGAACTCGGGTCTCCAAGTTGTGTCACCTGCGCACTAACCACTTTCTATGCCGCATGTCCTCCAATGAACTGCTTTGCTCAGACACAATGCAGAATGGGAAACTTCAAAACTCATATTGGTACTTTTTTGTATATTTTTAGGTACACCTTTGGAGTGTTAAGTTACTGTGTGATGAGTTTAGTGTTTTTTTTTGCAATCATAAACATGGATAAATAAACTAATAGACATGTTTTTGGAATGTGGGAGAAAACCCACGCATGCACAGAGAGAACATGCAAACTCCACACAGAGATGGCCGAGAGTGGAATTGAACTCGGGTCACCTAGCTGTGAGGCCTGCACGCTAACCACTCGACCACCGTGCAGCCACTAGGAAAATATTCAATTTTTAGTTTAAATTCAAGCATTCAACTCTCTATTTACAAATAATTTACTGCCGAGGTTGGAATTGAAATTGGGTTTCCTAGCTGTGAGCCATGTGCGCCAACCACTTGACCACCGTTCAGCCATGAAAATAAAATACCATTTATGTACAAATACAACACCATGAACCAGTTACAATTTTCACATTTCACATCTATTTACATATAATTTAATGCTAATATTCCAATTGTAGTGTTTTTGTCATATCTCACCTTCTACTGTTGTAGAAAGAATGGAATGAATATTGCATATTGCTATTCATTCAGTTATTAATTGCCAGGATATGCGTATTGGACCATATAACCTAGCCCTATTGTGTTTTGTGTGCGTGTGTGTGTGGTGAGGAAAATAAACGTTGACATGCTCACTTTTTTGCTCCACTGGTGTCACCGGTGGGGATTCTTCTTTGACTAAGCTATTCCTGAGCTCGGTGATCAGTGCATCCGAGTACACACTTCTCTCCTGCCAAATGGATAGAATCCTCTCCACGGATTTCACCACCTTGGCATCACCTTCATGTCTGAGTGAAAACAAACAACAGAGGGGAGGAGACTCTATCACATGTTTTTATTTCAAGGCTGAAATAAAGTCACAGTGAAAGATGGATATGATTGTGTCAGTGATGTGGATCGCTTTAACGTTCATATCCAGGTTGTGCGGGCCGAGTGAGAGTTTTGAACAGTTGGACTGACAGATTCAATGCCGCCGTCACATGCTGACATGGGGTCTGTCATCTTATAAAGCATCAGATGGCCGTGGTTTATCATGTGCATATAAATTAGGGATGATAATAATAATAACTGATAAATCATTCATTAAGAATTGACTTTGTGAATCTGAACTGGTAAAAAGTGCCGTTGATGAAGCGTTAACTAGCTGGTGGTCTAACGTAGCGTAACGTAACCATAGTTCCCCCAATATTGTGATTTACACTATAAATATTAGTCCTCCATTTATTTTATCCACATCATTAAATTCCTTGACCGTGAAAACTTAAAGAACGACCTAAAGAATGCTATTGTTAGCATGCTAACACCTAGCAGAATAGCACTAAGTGGTTGTACAAGTGCCTATCTCTGAAAATGCTAAAAATGTTAGTATAATTATGTTAGCATACTAACACGTTAACACCTATCATGATAGTGAGTTCATATTCATGAACATTGCAAATAACGTTAGTGTGCTAATGTTAGCCTGCTAGCAATGGTAGGTTGCTTACACCAAGCATAATCATGTTTACTTATGAAATTGGTAGAAAAAATGCTATTCTCATGTTAGCATGCTAGCAATGCTAACATGTTAACACCCAGCATGATAGTGTTGTGTTCATATAAGTGACTATCCATGAAAACAGCTAAAAATGCTACTATGCTAATATTACCATGAAGGCAATGCTAACACGCTAATGTCAGCATGACAACACCTGGCAAGTGTTTCTATATGGGTGTACCCATGAAAATAGCAAAAAATGCTAGTGTGCTAATATTAGCATGCTAGCAATGGTAGGTTGCTTACACCAAGTATAATCATGTTTACTTACGAAATTGGTAGAAAAAAAGCTATTCTAATGCTAGCATGCTAGCAATGCTAACATGTTAACACCCACCATGATAGTGATCGTGCTGTGTTCATACAAGTGACTATACATGAAAACAGCCAAAAATGCTACTATGCTAATATTACCATGAAGGCAATGCTAACACGCTAATGTCAGCATGACAACACCTGGCAAGTGTTTCTATATGGGTGTACCCATGAAAATAGCAAAAAATGCTAGTGGGCTAATGTTAGCATGCTAGCAATGGTAGGTTGCTTACACCAAGCATAATCTAGTCTATTTATGAAATTGGTAGAAAAAAATGCTATTCTAATGTTAGCATGCTAGCAATGCTAACATGTTAACACCCAGCATGATAGTGATAGTGCTGTGTTCATACAAGTGACTATCCATGAAAACAGCTAAAAATGCTACTATGCTAATATTACCATGAAGGCAATGCTGACACACTAATCTTAGCATAATAACACATCTAGCAAGTGTTTCTATATGGGTGCACCCATGAAAATAGCATAAAATGCTAGTGTGCTAATGTTAGCATGCTAGCAATGGCAGGTTGCTTACACCAAGCATAATCATGTCTACTTATGAAATTGGTAGAAAAAATGCTATTTTTTCATGTTAGCATGCTAGCAATGCTAACATGTTAACACCCAGCATGATAGTAATAGTGCTGTGTTCATACAAGTGACTATCCATGAAAACAGCTAAAAATGCTACTATGCTAATATTACCATGAAGGCAATGCTAACACATCTTAGCATGATAACACATGGTTGAAACCCCGCAATTCCGAAAAGGAACCACGGCAAAAATGGGTTCACACCAATAATACGCATTAAATACACATTTATAAACACTTACAACTATCATGCTAGGTGTTAGCATCATGTTAGCATCGTCGCATTTTTAGCCGTTTTCATGTACAAACAAAACAATTACTGGGAGATGACACATCATGGTGACGTGGTAGCAGCCCCTCAACAAAAGTCCGTACTTACTTTAACAGCAAGAAAGCCTCGGGGAGCACGTCAGCGAATGCCGTACGGTAGACCAGCGCGTTTTTCCGTTTACAGTTCTGAATGACATCATTGGCGAGGTAAAAAAGGTTGAGCTTGTGCGACGTGTCAGCTGTTTGGGGAAGAGAGACAGTGATGTCAAATGTCAATAAGCAACACTGGTTAGTCCCATAACATAACATTCTGCTAAGTGTTAGCATGCTAACAATAGCGTTTATTACGTCATTAAAGTTGTTGCATGCATGACAATACTTTCGCGGGCATGATAACTACATTTACAAATGGAATACTTTCCTAGTTATAGCACCCCTAAATATGTGTTGTAACGTCATTAGAGTCCTCTTGACATGAAATAACACCCCTATAGTCACCTTGACACTCCTACTACCCGGTTACGGGCTCAAAATTAGCAGTATTGGAGTTTTTATTCAGTATTATTATGGTGCCTGTTGTGAGATTACACAACCCCGCAATAAAAGCCTGTTGCTCGGGCGATCAAGTCTGGTGCTTGTATGTCTTGACTGAATAGTAGAATACTATCACTGACACCTGAGTGATCAGCGTAGAATACAACATATCATTTGTTGTAACATCATTAGAGTCCTCTTGACATGAAATAACACCCCTATAGTCACCTCGACACTCCTACTACCCCGTAGAATACAATATATAATTTGCAGTGTCTTTGAATGCATTTTCTGATGGAAAATATTTCATTTACGCAAAAAAAATTTAAAAAAATATGTATAGTTAAGTCTGATCTTTGGCATACAGTCCTATTATATGGAAAATAAGAGCAAAACAGTGACATCATTTAATGGTCATGGTTTTATTTCATTTGAACATGTATCAGATTACAATTGAATGCATCCCATAATATGTTCACAGTTCCACATGTCCAAAAGTAGGAAGAAGCAAAACTTTTTAATAGTGTACATCAAATGGATATTCAGAGGGTTAAAAACAATTATGGAAAGCAGGAAGTGAACAAATGTAACAGTTACTGATTATAAAAGTACCAGATGGAGGGGTATGATTTAATAAGCTTTGCTTCTTCCTACTCCTTTTGGACATGTGGAACTGTGAACTGATTATGGGATGCATTCAATTGTAATCTGATGCATGTTCAAATGAAATAAAACCATTAACATTACCATAAAACAAGTTAAGAAAACACTACTTATAGTAGTAGGAACAGATCTACGTTGTTTTTAAATGGGTATAATTTCAATTTGAATGTAAACACGACGTTGCTTTGGAGACCGAACTAGTAGCTAAGCCCAGATAAACGTCATAGTACAGTACGTGGAAATTACACTTGTTATTAATTTGAGGAAGTGATTAATTATCAACTTTCTGAAAGAAAACAAAAAGTTCGTGCTACTTACATTTCTTCAAACACTTGATCCACTGTCTCACTATCATGCTGTGGTACTTCTTGTAGTCGATACACCACGTTGACAGTCCTTGAATGGAATCCATTGTATTTGTCACATTGAGTAACTTTCTATCCAACACAGCCTCAAACGAGGCACCCGAATCGCTCCCTTTAACCGCTGCCATGTTTTAAAATCCTGCCTTTACGTTATGACCTCGCTGAAACACACCAAAAACTAAGCTAATGGCTAGCACTTAGCTTTAGCCTGCTAGCTTTCGGTAGCGATACGCAGCCATTGTCATATTTTACGAAACCATAAATGTTTATACACACTTTCGGTAATTCAAATGAATTAGCTTCTGTGTGAAAACAATTTTTACGTGTGTGTTTTATGAATTAAAAATGTAGCGTATTGAATTAAGAAGGCTGCGTCGCAGTAATACTGGAAAGTCAAACTACCAGAGTTCCTAGTCGGTAAAAAGTAACTGGAACACCTAAAAGGCGGATATCCGTTTTGGGTAAAATCAACATTCAAGATGGATACCAAACACAAACAAGTTCGTGTTTTAAACCTTCCTTCAACGTTGAAGTATCGTACAGTTACAAGTTACAGCACTAAACAAAACATTAATGTCATGTTTTGTATTCTATGTCATAAACTACAATGTAAAGAGGTATTATTAGGCGCTATTCGTCGCAATGTTAAACCTTTGTAGTCCAACCTTTCTTGTAAGTCAGGTGTGTTCTTTCAGACATCTTTCATGTCTCTGACGTGTTAGCACGTTTACTGCCTTTAAGAGTATTTTGATCACATAGCAGGCATACACATACTACAATCTAAATTTATTGTGTGTTAAAAGCAACGTTCAAGTTTGGTTTAATTAAAGCCTCTTTATGAGGGTATAACGTTTGGGGTGGGAGTAGTAGCATTATCGGACCCTTACTTTAGGTTCTATTGTGTTTGTGTCTAGTTAAATTATTATTAATAATAATTTTGACGAAAACATTTTAAGTAAAAAGTATCTCTGTATTGATTTGGTAATGGATCGATAAAGAATTTTGCACCGTAACCCACACGATGCCACCTCAGACTATGAAAATTAGCTGTAACATTTTTAAATTGCTGCTTTCGATATACATATCCCTTTCTAATATCAAGTTTTGTGTTAATTTGCGAAAAAAAACATAAAATTTCCACTTGTTAGAGGTGGGTGGGACATACAGGGTCACAAGTCTGATGCAAAACAAACATTATGCTACTCCAGAGGCTCGTGGAGTGACAGCGGGTTCAGCCAATCACACGCTAGCTAACAGAAAACGGCTGAGCCAATCGTTGACCTTATTGCAAACAGGCGTCAGCTTGAGCAGTTTTCCGCTTGGTCCTAGTGCTTGACTTGTTTCCTTTTAATACAGTTTAACACTTAAGTTCTATAGAGTACTCGAATGATTTAATGACCTAATTAATTAATGAAATTAACTACAGTGGTGGTAACTACGCAAGCAAGTCGTTTTTTGGAGTATAGTCTTGTGGTTTAATGACGGAATTGACCATTGAGCCAAAGTAAATACTAAAAAAAGACTACTAACTACACTATTTAATACAATATATAATTTTGATGACACATTGATGATTTCATTGACAATATTTTGGATGTCAGTAAAGATGTCTACAATTTTTATGAGCTTCAATCAATGAAAAGTACATATTATATTTACGGCAACAAATATGCTTTTGTACTATGATAAAAGAGCAGAATGCTAAATATCTACTTAGCCAAATTTAAGCACAATTATGTTTCATAACAGGTTTTGTGTCATAAAAAAGAAGGAGCATTTGTGAGATGATAAAGATGATGATGAAAAATATTTTTCCTGCTTAATTTTTCCCCCAACTTCCTGACTCCAATAATGTTTTTATCACATTCCAAGCCAGGGATCAGTTCTGTTCGTCCTGGAGATGAAGGCAATTTTCCTCGCCATTTCAGTGTCGTAGATCCGCTTGCAGTTCTCGTAGCTCTTCCGTTGTCGCTCCCTGCAGGGCTTCTCGAAGTACCGCTTGCGCTTCACTGTCTCAATGATCCCATCCTGGTTCAGGACCCTGAAATATATGGTTATGTAAACTCCAAAAGGAAGAAGACCAAGACTATTTTTTTGGTTACATTGGAGTTGTTAGATAAGCTACATACACACTTGTTGCACAGCTGAACTGCAAGTGGAAAGGAGCACATTCTCACAATATAATATAATATAATCACAATATAAATAACAAAAATCAATATTTGACATACAAATGAATATAGATAAAAACAAATTTTACACATTGACTTTCTTCCATCACTGCACACACATGGCAGATGTTTACAATCTCATGATTTGACGGATTACCGTCGCAGCTGGCGGCAAGGCTAACTTCCTGGTAGCCTCGCCAACTTCCGTTTTGTGTTTTCAGAGTCTGAGTGCGTCTTTGAAGCATTTGAAGCATTTGTATTCAACACTGCTACACTACTATGACTTCTGCTACTGTATAACTTTTAGCATTTATATTAGGTTGCTCGTTGTCGGGAGGTAGTGTCAATAATAAAAACTAAAACTTATTTCGAAGTACATTATATTACATATTAGAAAGAGACAATGTTATAAAACTACAAAAAACAATCCTATTTGTTGATTTACGGTGCTGTCCTCGTGCGGGCACACGAGAAGCCACCACAGCGCCTGCGCAGTTCCGTGACATTGCGCGGAAGGTTGCCTTAGCTAACGACAGCTTGGTACTTCTCCTCGATTTGACCGTAAATATGGATATATCATATATATCAATAAAATATTAACAAACAAAGCATTACCTGTTCAGTTGTTTGTACGCCGCATCAACGTTGCCGTCTTGGACCATCACAGTCCGCGCCACAAAGCGAAGATGCCTCGCCATGTCGCCCCGTTTGCGACGGAAGTGACCGTGTAGAAACACTATTGAACGGTCAATAGTTCCTAATAAATTGTAACAATCCTGTGTAATGCAGTTAGCACCGGAACAACAGGCTTTTAGGAGCAAGATACAATGTTCCAAAAAAAGGCTCAATAACCCCCAAAATAAGCTACTGTTTGCGGTCGTAACACAAGACAATCTACTTCGCACTGGCTAACCTCTTACGTCACTTCCTGTCCGCCAATTCCCCGTTCCGTAACCAACAGTCCCACACATAACACACGTTCCCCAACTGTAATACATGTTAAATTAATTGTTATATTTGGATGAGGGTTTGACTGACATATGAATGAGAGCTTCCCAAACCAGGAATCGCACCAATCAAATTTAACACATGCCATTAAATAATAAAATAATAATAATAATAATAATAATAATAATAATAATAATAATAATAATAATAATAATAATAATAATAATAATAATAATAATAATAATAATAATAATAATAATAATAATAATAATAATAATACATTAAAATACAACATTCATTCGTTAATACACAGCTAAAGCAAGAGTAAAAGCGGGGCACAGCAGTGCTTATTATTATTTTTTTAATTATATTATATATATATATATATATATATATATATATATATTTTATTATATTATATATATATATATATATATATATATATTAAATATTATTATTATTATTGATTATTGATATCAAAATTGTTGATTATGAATGCATTCATTTACTTGCAAATATTGCATGAATAGATAATAAATAAGCTTTCAAATTATTTGAACGTGGAGTGTTTTATTAGACTTACTACAGCGCCCCCTAAGACATTAAGTTTAGTTTAGATTTTGACAGGATTATAGCACCATCTAGTGTTCGTTTACACGAACAACAGCAAAGAACGCATTTAGCAGACTTTTTCCGCATCTGGTATCCAAATGCCTCACCTCGATGATGGAGGGTGCAGCTTGGACCGACTTCCATTGGTTGGATCGGTTTTACATCCAGGGAGCAGCCAGCCAATAGAAAAGAGGAGCAAATGCAAGCAGAGGAGGAGTAAAAGTGAACTTTGCACACCAACACACACACACAGAGAAACGGATTGACGAGATGGAGACCCAAATGGAGACCCAAATCCCAGACTTCTCTGGGAAATGGAAAATGAAGTCATCGGAAAATTTTGAGGAACTTTTAAAAGCTTTGGGTGAGTAGTAAATGTGTTTAAAAGTCAAATCAGTATGTACATGTATGTATCATTATAATAATGCATTGTTTTTTTGTGACATTATTCTTTTTCATGTTTTGAAAACTATCATATATACTTTGCAATTTTGAGAATAAACAATTATTTGCATTATTTAAACTTGTTAAATCGTCGAAAGAATTATAAACCTGTGTGCATTTAGAACAAGGGATAGAGAATTACCTTTGTTTTTTGCATGTTGCAGTCAATATTTTATGTTTATGTTTTATTTTGTTAATTAACTATATTATACTAAATTAATCCGTTTGAGTTGGTCCGACACATTTTTTTCTTAAATTTAACATTTACATTTTGCACTTATACAGTATATTCATTCATTCATTTTGTATAGATTATCCTCACGAGGGTCGCGGGGGTTGCTGGAGCCTATCCCAGCTGTCTTTGGGTGAGAGGCGGGGTCAAAATAACTAATAAGTTTTTTAAGATTTCTTTCACATTTCAAAATAAGACCATTTTTGGCATTTGTAAATATAACGTCACAAAAAAATGTTCAAAATACTCGGGATATTTCATATATACTTCCTGGTGCATTGTGCTATAGGTGTTAGCATGCTAATATCGGCATACTAGCATTTTTTACTATTTTCATGGGTACACCCATATAGAAACACTTCCTAGATGTTATCATGTTAACATTAGCGTGTTAGCATTATTGTTAGCATGTTAGCATTGCTAGCATGCTAACATTAGAATAGTATTTTTTTCTACCAATTTTTTTCCACACCGATTATGCTCGGTGTAAGCAACCTACCTAATGTTATCATGCTAACATTAGTGTGTTAGCATTGCCTTCATGGTAATATTAACATAGTAGCATTTTTAGCTGTTTTCATGGATCGTTACTTGTATGAACACAGCACTATCATGTCGGGTGTTAATATGTTAGCATTGCTAGCATGCTAACATTAGAATAGCATTTTTTCTACCAATTTCACAAGTAGACACGATTATGCTTGGTGTAAGCAACCTACCATTGCTAGCATGCTAACATTAGCACACTAGCATTTTTTGCTATTTTCATGGGTGCACCCATATAGAAACACTTGCTAGATGTGTTATTATGCTAAGATTAGTGTGTCAGCATTGCCTTCATGGTAATATTAGCATAGTAGCATTTTTAGCTGTTTTCATGGATAGTGACTTGTATGAACACAGCACTATCACTATCATGCTGGGTGTTAACATGTTAGCATTACTAGCATACTAACATTAGAATAGCATTTTTTCTACCAATTTCATAAGTAGATATGATTATGCTTGGTGTAAGCAACCTACCATTGCTAGCATGCTAACATTAGCACACTAGCATTTTTTGCTATTTTCATGGGTACACCCATATAGAAACACTTGCACTATCATGCTGGGTGTTAACATGTTAGCATTGCTAGCATGCTAACATTAGCACACTAACATTTTTTACAATGTACGCCTAGCGCTATCATGATAGGTGTTAACATGTTAGTATGCTAACATAATTATACGAACATTTTTAGCATTTTCAGAGATAGGCACTTGTACAACCACTTAGCGCTATTCTGCTAGGTGTTAGCATACTAACAATAGCATTCTTTTTTTCATGTAAATTTTCAAATAAATAGAGGATTAATATTTATAGTGTAAATCACAATATGAAAGAGAACATGCAAACTCCACACAGAGATGGCCGAGGGTGGAATTGAACTCGGGTCTCCTAGCTGTGAGGCCTGGCGCTAACCACTTGGACCCTGTGCAACCTTATATTTAACATTTTGATTTAAATGTTGATTTAGCATTTCCATCAGAGTAAACATTTAGAGTCACCTTTTAATTGTTGCTCAAATGTGGGAAAAAATGAGTTACATGTTAGAAAAGTGATGTAAAGATGCACCAAAAATCCAGTTCTTATCAAATTCCTGGTCCTGGTGAATGGTCTTGTTTTTAAGTACTTGTCATAGGGCTGCACAAGGGAGGTCAGGAGGAGGACAAGCAGTGGCATCCATTAAAAATCAGAAGACAAACAAGCTGAGGAGGCATGCTAGATTGGACTCATCTGAGGCAGGGTACTCCTCATGCGGCTGTAATTAGAGCCAGTGTAAACGGAACTAAGCCTCAACATGGGCCCCATGCAGCAGCGGCTGGGCTGCTATACAACAGACATCCCTGCATGGCCCGGGGTCTCCCCAACCCCAAGCTAATGCAGTACATGTGTGCTTCTTCCCCATATTAGTTGTAGCAAACCCTGACGTTCTGTTCTGAAGGACCTTATTCAGTGAAAGTTGGAAATGTATTGGACTACTATTACCCTTTGGTAATGGTAATGGTTTAATTTCATTAGAACATGCATCAGATTACAATTGAATGCATCCCATAATCAGTTCACAGTTCCACATGTCCAAAAGGAGTAGGAAGAAGCAAAGCTTATTAAATCCTACCCCTCCATCTGGTACTTTTAAAATCAGTAACTGTTACATTTGTTCACTTCCTGCTTTCCGAATTAATTTTAATTTTAATTTTAATTTTAATTTTAATTTTAATTTTAATTTTAATTTTAATTTTAATTTTAATTTTAATTTTAATTTTAATTTTAATTTTAATTTTAATTTTAATTTTAATTTTAATTTTAATTTTAATTTTAATTTTAAAATTTTTTTTTACAATTCATGGTTCCATTTATCACAGCAAGTCTTCCAGGTCCTGAATCAGTAAAACAGCCCCAGACCATCACACTACCACCATCATATTTTACTGCTGCTATGATAGGGTTTAATTTTAATTTTAATTTTAATTTTAATTTTAATTTTAATTTTAATTTTAATTTTAATTTTAATTTTAATTTTAATTTTAATTTTAATTTTAATTTTAATTTTAATTTTAATTTTAATTTTAATTTTAATTTTAATTTTAATTTTAATACGGGGTGTCATGTAATATGTGACATGTAATAACAACAAAGAAAACAGCAAAAATATTATTAAAAAAATATTATATTTATTTTTTTTTTAAAAAGCTGTAATCTAGCAAAAAAGTAGCAAATTTGACCAGAATAATGTCATAGTATGAGGGAAAATAACGTAATTTTAGTAGCAGGAAAAAATATGCAATTTTTCACAACTAAACTCTTAATATTATAAGGAAAAAATAAGATAATTTTAGTCACTCAGAGCCAAAACATTAAAAAAATCATTTTTTTAAAAGCCATAATATTATGAGAAACAAACAAAACAAAACAAGGTTCCCGGCCACCTCTTCCAGTGTCCTAGACCCTTCTCCCGGACTGGGCATGCCCAGAACACCTCCCAAGGAAGGAGTCCGGGAATATTTCATAAATTGAAAAAAATGTCTGGTTTCAAAATCTACCAATTTGACGTCACTTTTTTGTTCCCTTGTTCTCAGGTGTGAATATGTTTGTGAGGAAAATCGCTGTGGCGGCGGCATCCAGTCCTGCAGTGGAAATCACACAGCAGGGAGCCAGTCTGTCCATCAAAACGTCCACCAGCATCCGCACCACCCACGTTTCATTCACTGTGGGTCAGTCTTTCAACGAGACCACAGTAGATGGATGTCCCTGCACGGTATTGAACATGGTTCCATTGAAGCAGCAAAAACAGCCTCAGACCATCACACTACCACCACCATATTTTACTGTTGCTTGTGGGATATTTTTTGGTAGACAGCAGAATTCATGGTTCCATTTATCACAGCAAGTCTTCCAGGTCCTGAATCAGCAAAACAGCCCCAGACCATCACACTACCACCACCAGATTTTACCATTGCTTGTGGGATATTTTTGGTAGACAGCAGAATTCCTGGTTCCATTTATCACAGCAAGTCTTCCAGGTCTTGAAGCACCAAAACAACCCCAGACCATCACACTACCACCACCATATTTTGCTATTGCTTGTGGGATATTTTTTGAGAGACAGCAGAATTCATGGTTCCATTTATCACAGCAAGTCTTCCAGGTTCTGAATCAGCAAAACAGTCTCATACCATCACACTACCACCACCATATTTTACTGTTGCTTGTGGGATATTTTTGTTAGACAGCAGAATTCATGGTTCCATTTATCACAGCAAGTCATCCAGGTCCTGAAGCAGCAAAACAGCCTCAGACCATCACACTACCACCACCATATTTTACTGTTGCTTGTGGGATGTTTTTGGTAGACAGCAGAATTCATGGTTCCATTTATCACAGCAAGTCTTCCAGGTCCTGAAGCAGCAAAACAGCCCCAGACTGTTCCATGTTTTAACCATTAGTGTTAATGGCTCTCACTGTGGTTGGCTGGAGTCCCAATGCTTTAGAAATGGCTTTATAACCTTTATCACTTTGGGTCTACGATGCTGTAAACTGCTATGCAGAGCTTTTGTTGTCAAGAAACTACTTTCATGATTTCTTTCTTTTATGAAGAGTTTTCCGACATGGGAGTCAGAGCGTAAGATCAGCTGTGTGCAGACGTTACAAAAAGGCGAGGGACCAAAAACTACATGGACCCGTGAGCTAACAAATGATGGCGAACTGATACTGGTAAATAACGATGACACTTTTGAAATGCTGACGGTCGTGCTTTGGGTTCAACACTTTCACTTTCTTTTTCCAGACGATGACAGCAGGGGACGTCGTCTGCACCAGGGTTTATGAAAGAGAATGAGGACAAGGCTGTCATACATCATGCATGCTTCATATTTACTTACTTTAGGCTCGACCAAAGCACCAATAATAGGTCTGGAAAAATGCTTAAACTAACATATGAGTTGGTGACATACATTGAATTCATCAATAAGGAGTTTGCTTTCATATTGTAAGCTGTTTTTGTACCCAGTATTAGTATTGTTTATACACATTTTGAGTATTAAGTTGCAGTGTGATGAATCGAGTGCTGTTAGCAAAGTGTTTGTTTGTGGGAGGAAACCGGAGTTTTTATTTTTATTTTTATTTTTATTTTTATTTTTATTTTTATTTTTATTTTTATTTTTATTTTTATTTTTATTTTTATTTTTATTTTTATTTTTATTTTTATTTTTATTTTTATTTTTATTTTTATTTTTATTTTTATTTTTATTTTTAAAAAAGATTGGTAGATTTTGAAAACAGACATTTTATTTCCATTTATGAAATTTTTCCGGACTCCTTCCTTGGGAGGTGTTCTGGGCATGCCCAGTTGGGAGAAGGGTCTAGGACACTGGAAGAGGTTGGCGGGAACTTTGTTTTGTTTTGTTTGTTTTTCATAAAAAATTTTGAGTATTAAGTTGCAGTGTTTATTATTATTATTATTATTCATGGAAAGGGAAGTCTTGGTTTTCCTGCGACACGACCTTGAATAAGCGGAAGAAGATGCATGGGTGGAAGTTGAGGAGTCCCTCCAAGATCAACCATCATCCTTCAAAGAAGTTGGTCCCATTCCATCATTGAGGTGGAGGTCAGTTCTCTGCTGAAGGAGCCTCAGATTCTTCCTTGGAATTCCCGGGAATGATGTTTTGGCCAGGATTAAAGACAAGCTCTTTGCAGTTGATGCTGAAACGAATGTTCTAACTGGCTTTCGTCACTGAACGGGTAAGAGTCGTCCATACTCTGAAAATTCTTACTCTTCGAAAAATTCTCAGAGGAGAAATCAAAACCATATTCAGTCCCTCCTTGTTAGCCGAGCGAGCCAGTTCATTCCTCCCGCAGTGATGTAATGGGGCCTTGTGGTGGAGCGCAAGCGTTGGAATGCTGTGGTTTCAAGGCCTGGAGGTACTCAAGTCCGACTTTTGATCCAAAGCAATCATGGTTGTTGAAGGAAAGTTGCTGACAAGAGGATGTAAGCACAAAAGACCATAGAAGCTGGACCGAATAGTCCTAATTATGGTTCATTAGTCAACTCAATGGTGGCATTGAGCACTGAATGGATGTAGGTACTGTGTCACCGGGCTATTACGCCCACAGGAAATGAAAATCAGACAATTTAAAGTTGCTCCCTTTTTACGACTCCCATAATTTCCTCCGTGTGGGATGTTTGGGGGAAATGTTCATTTGTCCAGAAGAACACTTGTGAAGTGATATTTTGAGGTTGGACCTGCTAACGTACAATATCCATTCTAGTATGATTGATGGGATTGATTTTAATTTTAATTTTAATTTTAATTTTAATTTTAATTTTAATTTTAATTTTAATTTTAATTTTAATTTTAATTTTAATTTTAATTTTAATTTTAATTTTAATTTTAATTTTAATTTTAATTTTAATTTTAATTTTAATTTTAATTTTAATTTTAATTTATTTTAGAATTCATGGTTCCATTTATCACAGCAAGTCTTCCAGCTCCTGAATCAGCAAAACAGCCCCAGACGTCACACTACCACCACCATATTTTAGTTGCGCAATAAGATGTAAACAAAGAATAATAAGAATGTAAATGTGACTGTAGGGGTGTTATTTCATATATGCAGGGCTCTAATAATGGTAAAGATTGTATTTAGAAAGTCATAAAGTTTTAAATTAAATTAAAATTTTACTTTATTTTATTTTATTTTATTTTATTTCATTTTATTGTATTTTATTTTATTTTATTTATTTTTTAATTTTATTTTGATGTAAATGCCCTTACCTGCTTAACTGATTTGCTCTGCCAGGGAAAAGTTCAAGCTACACCTTACCTGTTCTATGGAATTTTATTTAGCTTTATTTATGTCTTATTTTCTTATATTTTGTCTACAATATTTGGTAATATGAGTGCAAATGTGACTATAGGGGTGTTATTTCACGTCTAGAGTTCTCTAATAATGTTAAATAACTCATTTAGGAGGTCTTAAACAGGTTTCCGGTGCTGTAATGAATGCTATGAAAATATTCAATTTATTAATATTTAATCCTTTAATCCTTTTGATTTAACAATATATTGCAGTCCACAAAAATATTAAAGAAATTGAAAAACGTACACAATAACTGCACTTGGGCTCAAATGTATGATGATTTGATGTTAATATCTTCAGAAATGAAGAATTATTGTGACTTGGTAAAAAAACAATTCATCCTCCATGCCAGTAGGTGGCGTAGTCATCACACAGATGTCGTGACAAAGTGAAAGAATACGTGAATAATAGGACGCTTTTTTGCTAACAACCACAAGGCAAATGTACGAACGAGTTGCATACTTTACACAACAATTACACAAATATTTAAGTGGTTGAATGAGGTAATCTTACTAAATCCTGATGGTTTATAGTTATTCGTATAAGTAGTTCAAGAGTATTATCGAGGCCATTATCCAAGGCGGTAACTTAGCTACGTGCTAGCGGGGCAGCTAGCTCCAACGGGCTAACGACACTAAAGAGGACCGCATTGAAGAACCGTTAAGTCAGGTAAGTGAACGTGAATACTAATAAGTGCTGTTTGCTGAATCGGGTACATAAAAGTAACCGTGGATTCCCATTCATTCTAGTGGGGGGTTCCGTGAACGGTTAACTGACGCGGTTTACCCGTAAAGGCTCAATTTTGACTCTCGGCTGTGAGGGAAATGACACCAGACTCAGCTAGCGTTAAATGTATGTATTATTTGGTTCGAAGTGGTGCTGTTTTTGGTCAACTTGATTATTATTATGTTGACACTTGACTTGGTTCGGTCAGGCTAACCACAATTATCACGTTAAACTTTTCACATAGTAAAAATAAGTCAAATATATGTCATCTTGTATAGCTGATTGTAACTTACGTCAAAGCAGCGTCACAATGTTGTCGTATTGTTATAAATATGAGGAACTGCCGGATCGACAGTCAGTATTGACTTTCTTACAGCATATTCGTATTTTACTGTGTAAAATTAATTAATTCATTCATTTTCTATTGCTTATCCTCACGTGAGGGGTGTGCTGGAGCCTATCCCAGCTTTCTTCAGACGAGAGGCGGGGTTACACACTGGACTCGTTTCCTCCCACGTTCCAAAAACATGCTAGGTTAATTAGCGACTCCCAATTTGTCCATAGGTATGAAAGTGAGTGTGAATGGTTGTTTGTCTATATGTGCCCTGTGATTGGCTGGCCACCAGTCCAGGGTGTACCACGCCTCTCGCCCGAAGACAACTGGGATAGGCTCCAGCAGTAGAAAATTAATGAATGAAGAAAAATAACACATCTTTCACAAATTGTGTTTGCGGCAGAGGTGGATTGGCGGTTTTTGAGAAGTCATGGAGATGGGGGATCAATTGGAGATGAGGATGTCACCATTCCAAGAGCCCGTTGTAAAAAGGGAAAGGATAGAATACGGTAAGTGTGTGTTTGATGTTAGTTTTGCTAATTACCCATTATATATATTCATAACTGATTTTGCTGTTTTCATAGAAAATATGCCAGAGTCGGGTCCCTCCACGAGCGGATTTCCTTACAAAAGGGCACACTTGGAATATGGCTTATCGAAACGAGTCGAAGTGTCTTTGGTCAGGCTTCCCGAATATAAGATCAGTGCTCTTCGACCGCCGACGCCGTCGCAGTTCTACAGTGAAGATGAATCGCTCAGCAGCTCAGATTCGGATTATCAGGACCGACACGATGACTCCAGTGATTCCGATATTTCGTCTTCAAAGAGACCGAAAACTACCAACAATCTTGGTAAGTCCTTCATTTTCAAGGCTAATTTTCCTTCATATTTCTATATCTATACACAAATCCCTCGTTTATCACGGTTAATTATTTCAATACCCAACAGTGATATGTGAATTTCCACTAAGTAGGATTCCTTAATTATAAATTAATTGAATATTTTTGGCGTTTGAGCATAGAAAGATTGTCTATACTGTATTTGTATTTTTTTTAACATCATTAGAGCCCTTTAGACATGAAATAACACCCCTATAGTCACCTTTACACTAGTATTACTCATTATAGAAAGTAGTTTGGGTCCTTCTCAAGGTCCTAGACCAGGGGTCAGATTAAGAATATTGTTTGGGTTAGTTCGGGACAGCCACATTCCAATAGACCGGACCACCCTAGTGTCCATTCTGGTCTCCCAATCGATCCAACTGCCTTTGCAAAGCCGAAAAACCTCTCCAAGATGGCGTCCTTATTGTGATTCACAGTCACCGAAATGGCCATGTTTGTGATTTAAGGAAGACTTGGTCTTCACACTAGCATGCTCTGCTAAACTAAGCTAACTCAGCTAGCTTCCACTTAACACGCCGTGAGTTTCCTATTAACATTTTTTTTTTGGCCAACTTTCCCCGGTGTTTCAGTTCGCCTTTTTTCGATGTATTTAGTTCTCTTGGGGAGCAGTGTTGTGATGCATTTAAGGTACTCCGACAAATGTTCATTCTCCTCACAAAAACAGCATTTCATTCATTCATTCATTTTTTGCCGCTTATCCTCACAAGGGTCGCGGGGGTGCTGGAGCCTATCCCAGCCGTCTTTGGGCGAGAGGCGGGGTACACCCTGGACTGGTGGCCAGCCAATCACAGGGCACATATAGACAAACAACCATTCACACTCACATTCATACCTATGGACAATTTGGAGTCACCAATTAACCTAGCATGTTTTTGGAATGTGGGAGGAAACCGGAGTACCCGGAGAAAACCCACTCATGCACAGGGAGAACATGCAAACTCCACACAGAGATGGCCGAGGGTGGAATTGAACCTGGGTCTCTTAGCTGTGAGGTCTGCGCGCTAACCACACCACCGCCGTGCAGCCGCATTTCATTCGTTCATTCATTTATTTTCTACATTATGTCAAATCCCAGGCTGCACGGCGGTCGAGTGGTTAGCGTCGTTAGACTTCACAGCTAAGAGACCCGAGTTCAATTCCTCCCACATTCCAAAAACATGTCTATTATAAAAAACAACATGTTTATGTCTATTAGTTTATTTAGCCATGTTTTTGCTTGCAAAAAAAAACACTTAACTCATCACACAGTAACTTAACACTCCAAAGGTGTACCTAAAAATATACAAAGAAGTACCAATATGAGTTTTGAAGTTTCCCATTCTGCATTGTGTCTGAGCAAAGCAGTTCATTGGAGGACATGCGGCATAGAAAGTGGTGAGTGCGCAGGCCACACAGCTAGGAGACCCGAGTTCAATTCCACCCTCGGCTATCTCTGTGTGGAGTTTCCATGTTCTCCCCGTGCATGCGTGGGTTTTCTCCGGGTACTCCGGTTTTCCTCCCACATTCCAAAAAACATGCTAGGTTAATTAGCGACTCCAAATTGTCCATAGGTATGAATGTGAGTGTGAATGGTTGTTTGTCTATATGTGCCCTGCGATTGGCTGGCGACCAGTCCAGGGTGTAACCCCGCCTCTCGCCTGAAGACAGCTGGGATAGACTCCAGCACCCTCCGGCGACCCTCGTGAGGAAAAAGCGGTAGAAAATGAATGAATGAGGTTGCCTTTTCGGCGTGTTTAGTTCTGTTGCGGACAGTGTTGTGATGCATTTGAGGTACAAATGTTCCTTTTCATTATGTCAAATCCCATCATATTCTGTGTTTATTAATAAACCCCCACACCACCCCTTGTCTATTTTCACAGAACACACCCCCATCATTGATTCGTCAGTGTTTGCGTACACTCCACACGAGACCGTTAAGGTCCGTCCTGATCTGCCTGAGGAAGAGATCAAAGTGGACATGGTCGTGCTGGCCAGGAAGAAGAACTTAAGATGGCAACGAGGGAAAGTTGTGGAGATCGTCACCAAGGGTAGGAAGAAAAGACACTTTGGAATCATTAAAACGAATTTTGATTTGATGAACTTTTTGGGTGTTTGCAGAAGACGGACGAGTGAAGTACAAGGTGATGTTTGAAGAGAAAGGGAAGAGTCTGGTCTCGGGACACCACATGGCTTTCGACGGCATGCCAAGGCTGGAGCAGCTGTACGTAGGCGCCCGCGTGGTGGTCAAGAACCAAGATGACGCCAACCTGTTCAGAGCCGGTATCCTGGCAGAGCTCCCCTGCAGAAAGAACCGCCTCAGGTGTGCCGGAAAGTGTCGAAAAGTGTCGGAAAGTGTCTTCGGGAGAAGGAAGTAAAGGGTGCATTTATGTTCCAAATCCTTTACAATAAAAAAAAAAAACCCTTCAGACTGGCTGGCAGTCCACATAACAGAAACTACCACATCACCAGAGACCTAAGAAGACTGATCATTTATTAATAGTATTTATTTATGTTTTCATATATTTAAAAATGAACATGGCGTGTGATTTAAGCACTGTAGAATTTAAATTTTTTTTTTAAGTCATACTAACGTTTAATTCAATTTGCAGGTTTTTGGTGTTCCTGGACAGCCACAAGCCAATCTACATCGGCTTAACGTTATTTCACCTGGTGTGCAGACCATGTAAGTTTGAGGGCCCCCCCCCCCCGCCCGCCCCCATGTATTTTAAATCCCTGATTATATTGACATAATTATAGCAGAAAAATTGGTGAAATTTAATTCTCTTGCATGTAAAACACCAATGAAAAAGTGTTAAATTTTTCAAACTATTTATTCATTTATTTATTAGGGACAATGTTACAATGTTGCACGGTGGACGAGTGGTTAGCATGCAGGTCTCACAGCTAGAAGACCCGAGTTCAATTCCTCCCACATTCCAAAAACATGTCTATTATAGAAAACATGTTTATGTCTATTAGTTTATTTAGCCATGTTTATGCTTGCACAAAAAAAACCCGCTAAACTCATCACACAGTAACTTAACACTCCAAAGGTGTACCTAAAAATATACAAAGAAGTACCAATATGAGTTTTGAAGTTTCCCATTCTGCATTGTGTCTGAGCATAGCAGTTCATTGGAGGACATGCGACATAGAAAGTGGTTAGCGTGCAGGCCATACAGCTAGGAGACCAGAGTTCAATTCCACCCTTGGTGTGGAGTTTGCATGTTCTCCCTGTGCATGCGTGGGTTTTCTCCGGGTACTCCCGTTTCCTCCCACATTCCAAAACCATGTCTATCATAGAAAACAACGTCTTTATGTCTATTAGTTTATTTAGCCACGTTTATGCTTGCAAAAAAAACACTAAACTCATCACACAGTAACTTAACACTCAAAAGGTGTACCTAAAAATATACAAAGAAGTACCAATATGAGTTTTGAAGTTTCCCATTCTGCATTGTGTCTGAGCAAAGCAGTTCATTGGAGGACATGCGGCATAGAAAGTGGTTAGCGCGCAGGCCACACAGCTAGGAGACCCGAGTTCAATTCCACCCTCGGCCATCTCTTTGTGGAGTTTGCATGTTCTCCCCGTGCATGCGTGGGTTTTCTCCGGGTACTCCAGTTTCCATAAACAACATGTCTATGTCTATTAGTTTATTTAGCCATGTTTATGCTTGCAAAAAAAACACAAAACTCATCACACAGTAACTTAACACTCCAAAGGTGTACCTAAAAATATACAAAGAAGTACCAATATGAGTTTTGAAGTTTCCCATTCTGCATTGTGTCTGACTTAAGAAGTTCGTTGGAGGACATGCGGCATAGAAAGTGGTTAGTGCGCAGGCCTCACAGCTAGGAGACCCGAGTTCAACTCCCCGTGCATGCGTTTTCTCCGGGTATTCCGGAACATGCAAATTCCACACAGAGATGGCCGAGGGTGGAATTGAACTCGGGTCTCCTAGCTGTGAGGCCTGGGTGCTCACCACTCGACCACCGTGTAACCCGTTTGTTTGCTGTCTAACAAAGTCAAAGTCAACAAAGGATGAGACCCAACCCGTTTTTTCCTCATGTCTCCCATCAGTACCAGACCCCGTAGACGACATTCAAGACGAGGCTCACCAGCGTTTTATGCAGCAGTACTTAAGAGATTGGCCGTACCCCCATTTAACCCAGTACAAACCCGGCCAGATTGCCTCGGTGGAGTTCAACGGAGATCATCACAAGTGCAAGGTGGAGATGGTGGACTCTAGCCTGATTATGGTGTTTTTTGAGGTTAGTCCTGCCTTTCTATACTGACTTAATAATAATAATAATAATAATAATAATAATAATAATATTTGCTATCCGTATTGTTTTGGATGACACGTGTTGTCATGCTGTCGTTTCCCCAGTTCGATAAGCACAAAGAGTGGATTCACCGCGGCTCCATACGACTAGCGCATATGCCAAGATTTTTGGAACTAAGGAGAAGAGAAGCAGACGCAGGTGAACACTAAATGAGCGGCCCCCATGAGCAAGCCTTTAAACCCCCCTACCCCGCCCCTCTCTCTGGAAAAAAACTCCCCTTTTATCCATTCATTCTTGGTATACTTTTATATTACTAGCTTTCTTTTCCAGTGAATTGTACAAATGTGCTAAAGTGCAAGGCGCCCCCCCCCCCCCCCCCCCCCCACACACACACACAGGACTTGACTTCAGGGGCAGCCTGAGAAAAACCGAAGAACCGAAGAAGACATTTTTCAAGCCTAACTTAACTTGTCATGTTTAAAAGCAAAATTGGTCGATTTTTAGTTGCTACTATGAGAGAATAAACAGTAAATCCTACAAGATGTACTCCAGAAAATCCATTTTTAGGGAGTATACAATACAACACTTGTTGCTAGATGAATGAATGGGCGGGTTTCTGTCATTTCAAATCAAATTGTAATGGTAACGGTTTTATTTCATTTGAACATGCATCAGATTACAATTGAATGCATCACATAATCAGTTCACAGTTCCACATGTCCGAAAGGAGTAGGAAGAAGCAAAGCTTATTAAATCCTACCCCTCCATCTGGTACTTTTACAATCAGTAACTGTTACATTTGCTCACTTCCTGCTTTCCTAATATAGTTTAAGTTGTTTTTTTGTTTGTTTTTTTATTTTTTAACATTTTAAAAAATTAAAAAAAAATTAATTTTATTTTTAATTTTATTTTTATTTTTTACAACTATTTTTAGTTTTTATTTGTTTTTATTCGTACTCCGGTTTCCTCCCACATTCCAAAAACATTCTATGTTAATTGGTAATGGTAATGGTTTAATTTCATTTGAACATGCATCAGATTACAATTGAATGCATCCCATAATCAGTTCACAGTTCCACATGTCCAAAAGGAGTAGGAAGAAGCAAAGCTTATTAAATCCTACCCCTCCATCTGGTACTTTTACAATCAGTAACTGTTACATTTGCTCACTTCCTGCTTTCCTAATATAGTTTAAGTTGTTTTTTTGTTTGTTTTTTTATTTTTTAACATTTTAAAAAATTAAAAAAAAATTAATTTTATTTTTAATTTTATTTTTATTTTTTACAACTATTTTTAGTTTTTATTTGTTTTTATTCGTACTCCGGTTACCTACCACATTCCAAAAACATTCTATGTTAATTGGTAATGGTAATGGTTTAATTTGAGTTAGTCATCATTCTGAATGTGTTTTGTGAACAAAAAAACACACACACATCATAATAAAGATGATTTAAAAGGTTTCAACAATCTGCCTATAGTGTCCCAAATCTTAAAAACTACCATCCATCCATTCACTATTTGGCCGTACCGTACACTAACCGGGACATATTTTTCATCACAAACCGAATCCTATGAAACTTTTTATTATTGTACACACACTGATATATCGATAATGTTTCACACAACATGGCTGAAGCCAAATGTTACATGTAGTACATGTTACTTGTTATACTTCCGTGTATAATTTGATTAAACTACAGTATATTTCCTGCAAGAATGTAAACAGATTATGTCCAATCCACGGTAACTATTATGAGGGTAGCATCATTGCAACAATAAACAAGATTAGTGTATCTTTATTGAATGTAAGTGTGTGGATTTTATTTAAAAACTCGTTTTTTGTTTTTTTTTTTTAAACACAACACATGGCAGCAGATCAAGGCTTCTGGTTTAAATGTATGTCTAAATTATTTTGTTTGTACCTTTTCAAGGGCATTGTATGTATCTGGTTCATATATCATATTAATGTTATACATTATTTGCAAAGTAAAATAAATGTTTTTTTTCAGTTTTTTTTCTTTTAGGTGCTTAAGGTGGACTATGAATTACCCGATGAGCATAATATTTTAATGTTATGAGGAAAATCTTGTTTTTATTTTACTTGGGATTTTTCGGTAAACAGCAGAATTCATGGTTCCTTTTATCACAGCACGTCTTCCAGTTCCTGAAGCAGCAAAACAGACCCAGACCATCACACTACCACCACCATATTTTACTGTTGCTTGTGGGATTCTTTTTGGTAAATAGCTGAATTAATGGTTCCATTTATCACAGCAAGTCTTCCGGGTCCCGAAGCAGCAAAACAGCCCCAGACCATCACACTACCACCACCAAATTTGACTATTGGCATTATGGTCTGGGATTTTTTTTGTAAACAGTGGAATTTAAGGTTCCATTTATCACAGCAAGTCTTCCGGGTCCTGAAGCAGCATAACAGCCCCAGACCATCACACTACCACCACCATATTTGATTGTTGGCATTATGTTCTGGGATTCTTTTGTTAAACAGCGGAATTCAAGGTTCCATTTACACAGCAAGTTTTCCAGGTCCTGAAGCAGCAAAACAACCCCAGACCATCACACTACCACCACCATATTTTACTGTTGCTATGATGTTCTGGGAATTTTTGGTAAATAGCAGAATTCATGATTCCATTTATCACAGCAAGTCTTCCAGGTCCTGAAGCAGCAAAACATCTGAGGTTGTTACACTACCACCACCATATTTTACTGTTGCTATGACGTTTTGGGAATTTTTGGTAAATAGCTGAATTCAAGGTTCCATTTATCACAGCAAGTCTTCCAGTTCCTGAAGCAAAGCAAAACAGCTCCAGACCATCACACTACCACCACCATATTTGACTGTTGGATGATGTTCTGGGAATTTTTGGTAAATAGCTGAATTCAAGGTTCCATTTATCACAGCAAGTCTTCCAGGTCCTGAAGCAGCAAAACACTCCAGGTCATTTCACTAACACCACCATATTTTACTGATATATTTTTTTAATATGGCGTTACACTTCATAATGTAATGAAGCACACACTTTCCAAAAAGTTCAACTTTTCTCTCTTCAGACCACAGAATATTTCAATCAAATCAATCATCAATAGTTTTTTTGAGGCTACCCTAATTTTTTTTTTTGGTTCAGCAGTGGTTTTGGTCTGGGAACTCTTGGCAAGTGAGGCCTGCAGTTCTTTGGATGTTGCTGTGGGGTCTTTTGTGACCCCTTGGATGAGTCCTTGCCGCATTCTGAGTCATTTGGTTCACCACTGTTCCATGTTTTGGCCATTTGTGGATAAAGGCTCTCACTATGGTTAGCTGGAGTCCCAAAATATTAGAAATGGCTTTAGAACCTTTTCCAGACCGGTTTAAATTACTTTCTTTCTGGGGGGGGGATCGACCAATAACTGTATATGCTTGTGAGCCCATGCCTTTCCTCCAAGACTGCTCTCAAGACAGAAGCAGTAGAATTGTAAACACAAGAGCACAACAGTTATAAACGGTTTTTTTTAGGATGGTTTGAATGCAGATTACCATTCACCGGAGAAGGAGGACTCATTTGGAGGAGTTTTGGCGGACTTTGTAATTTTTACAACCTTCACGCGCCACTGTGACGTCACGAACCCCACAAACGCAGACCCCGAATTTCGACACGGCCATTTATGACGGACTTATCACCGGTTGCTCACCTGAACACACCGCCGACGCCTCATACCTAATGGGGTATACCGCACTCTGTGGATGACACGTGAAGGCAGCTTGGGTCATTTGCATATCAGAAGGAGCCGTTGTACGTTGTTGTTCCGTCAAACAAACACAGGTGGCAGCAGTGAGCATCGCCTTTTCAGTTGGAAGGATTCGAGGAAGAAGACCTACACTTTCAGGACACTGTTTTGTTTTCTTTTTTTTTACAAAGGGTGAGATTTTGTACGTTTTTTTTAACCAAATTGAAAGCTTAAAAAAATGCTTGTACTTTTAAAGTTTAAATTTTACGCACCAGCTATGATTTTCGGACTGGATGTGGGACATCGTAGATTACAGGCAAATGGTTTTAAATGATGGGAAAACGTATTGTTCTATACGATATAAAAATACATTTATCTATATCAGCAGTGACAGCCATTTTGTTTTTTTGCTATACGAACCTAAGCGTTAGCTGTTTGAACATATAGGTGTGAAATGATACTGTCTAAATATCTTAAAAAACGACGTAGACGGTGTGTAAACAAAGCTGACGAGAGATAATGAACACATCAGTGTTATTCAATGACTAATTCAGCTGGGCTAGACAGCCATGACAAATAATACACAATACATGTAGTTTACTAACGGTATAGTAATGGTAATGGTTTTATTTCATTTGAACATGCATCAGATTACAATTGAATGCATCCCATAATAGTTCACAGTTCCACATGTCCAAAAGGAGTAGGAAGAAGCAAAGTTTATTAAATCCTACCCCTCCATCTAGTAGTTTTACAATCAGTAACAGTTACATTTGTTTACTTCCTGCTTTCCTAATATGGTTTAAGTTGTTTTTTTTATATATTTTTTTTATTTTTCAACTTTTACATTTTATTATATTTCATTATATGATATTACATTTTATTATATATTATTTTGTATTTTTTTCTATTTTTACTTTTTATTTATTTGTACTCCGGTTTCCTCCCACATTCTAAGAACATGCTATGTTAATTTGCAATGGTAATGGTTTTATTTCATTTGAACATGCATCAGATTACAATTGAATGCATCCCATAATCAGTTCACAGTTCCACATGTCCAAAAGGAGTAGGAAGAAGCAAAGCTTATTAAATCCTACCCCTCCATCTGGTACTTTTACAATCAGTAACTGTTACATTTGTTCACTTCCTGCTTTCCTAATATAGTTTAAGGTTTTTTTTTGTTTGTTTGTTTGTTTGTTTGTTTTTTTGTCCCATACCGAATTACGAGGTGATATGACCATACAACCATATGATTACAGTGAATGCTCACTCGAAAATTGTTCTAATTCATTTTAAATTTCATAAAAAAATGTCTGATATATTTGAACCCTATGTGTTACAGTTATCATGGAAGGGGATGAGATGGAAATGACCAAAGAAGAGCTCCAGAGTTGGATTTCAGAGCGAGTCCAAAACATTGGCGTGATTTCACCCGAGGTGCTGGAGAAATGTAGTCTTTTAAGGAGTCTGTTGGACAGGAGGAAAAAACTAGCTGAACGTCTTCTGAAACTCTGCAAGTGAGTGACTTTGTATTTACTTTTTGCACAGTTTGAGGAGTTGAAAATGGAGGAAGCAATTTAGTGTATATGTGTGAATTATGTGTATGCTTCCTGTACACACACGTAACTGACACCGCCGTGCATTAAGTGTAGGGATCGACCGATACGTTTTTTTCGGGCTGATGCCGATACCGATTTTTTCCCATCAAACTTAGCCGATGGCTGATTTTGCTTAGGCTGATATTTGTGGCCGATACTGCATTTGCTTCCTCATTTACATGAAAAAATGACAATGATAACAAATATTACAGGTCTCATGTTCAAACAAATATTTATTGAAATGTAAACACTAAACACAGTAGGATTCAGCTTTCTTAAACACACATTTAAACGACATTATGAACGAGTGGTTAGCGCGCAGACCTCACAGCTAGGAGACCAGGGTTCAATTCCACCCTCGGCCATCTCTGTGTGGAGTTTGCATGTTCTCCCCGTGCATGCGTGGGTTTTCTCCGGGTACTGCGGTTTCCTCCCACATTCCAAAAACATGTCTATTATAGAAAACAACATGTCTAAGTCTATAGACATGTCTATTAGTTTATTTAGCCATGTTTATGCTTGCAAAAAAAACCCACTAAACTCATCACACAGTAACTTACCACTCCAAAGTATAAATAAGTAAATAAAATTAAATAAAATAAAAAAAATAAAACAAAAAACAAACAAACAAAAAAACAACTTAAATTATATTAGGAAAGCAGGAAGTGAACAAATGTAACAGTTACTGATTGTAAAAGTACCAGATGGAGGGGTAGGATTTAATAAGCTTTGCTTCTTCCTACTCCTTTTGGACATGTGGAACTGTGAACTGATTATGGGATGCACTCAATTGTAATCTGATGCATGTTCAAATGAAATTAAACCATTACCAATTAACCTAGCGTGTTTTTGGAATGTGGGAGGAGACCGGAGTACAAATTAAAATCAATAAAAATAAAAATAGTACTAAAAATTAAATTAAATTAAATTAAAAAATAAAACTAAATAAAACAAAAAACAAAATTAAAACAAAAAAAAAACAAACAAAAAAAAAACTTAAATTATATTAGGAAAGCAGGAAGTGAACAAATGTAACAGTTACTGATTGTAAAAGCACCAGATGGATGGGTAGGATTTAATAAGCTTTGCTTCTTCCTACTCCTTTTGGACATGTGGAACTGTGAACTGATTATGGGATGCATTCAATTGTAATCTGATGCATGTTCAAATGAAATAAAACCATTACCATTACCAAAGGTAATGTCGCTTGGAGTATTAAAGCTGCATATGAAAAAAGTATCAGACTACTCAGTTATGTGACGTTGTCTTGCAGGTCTGTCGCTGAGTGTGAAGTCATTGTGAAGGAGCAGTACGCTTTACTGGGGTGGGAATACAAAGAAACATACACATCAGATTCTGATGACGATAATGTCTACGGTAAATGAGTAGATGAAGTTGATGTGCATTAATTGAAGTAAAAAAGTAGTTTTTTTCCCGTTGAAGAGTTACACGCGTACCTTTTCCCCATTGCAGAAATCGGTTCTTCCCCGTGTGATTCTGAGACGCCAATCCCTCGTAGCCCATCATGGTGCAACATTTCATTAAATGACAACGAGACCTCTGTACCAACACAATCTGAGGCGGACTTGACCAGACGCAAAGTACAGGATTTGCCTCAACAAAGTCCTGGCGATCACCGCAGTAAGCAAGACTGCTTAAGCCCCTTTTTGTCCGATTTGGGACATTATTCTATGGAGTCATCCTCAAGCAAAAGAAGACGTCTCATGAAGGAAACGCCATCTGACAACGCAGTGGAGTCAAATATTTCCTCACCTGAAACCAGCCGTCTTGAGAAAGACTTTGTGAGCAAGACAAAGGAACACAGAAAAACAGAGATAAAAGACGCTGAAAGTGACACTTCAAAGATGAAGAAAGCAGAAAATGACCCAGTAAGAATGAACAGCCAAGTAAGCGAAGAAGACGCGTACTGCACGGCAGAAAGTGGCACAGCAAGCAAGACAACGGAGAAAAGAAAACAAGCAGAAAATGACACAAGCATGAAAAAGGAAAAAAGACACCCAGAAAATGACACGGCAAGCATGGCGAAAGAAACAAAAATAGTGCCAAGCAACACCGTCGACAAGGAAAAAAGAAAACTAGCAGAAACTGACACGACAAGAAAACGAAGGAAAGAAGCAAACGAACCAGCTGAGAATGATACAGCAAGCAAAACCGGAGAAAAGGGACAACTGGCAGAAAATGAGCCACAGGTAAAACAAAATCCAGCAGAAAATGACATCAACAAGTTGAACAAGAAAAGAAAACAAACAGAAAGTGACCCAGGCAAAATGAAACGAGCGGAAAATAACACGAGCAACGCAAAGGAAGGATCAGAAAATGGCACCGCAAGCAGTACAATGGAGAAAAGAAAACAAGCAGAAAATGTCACAAGCATGAAAAAGGAAAAAATACACCCAGAAAATGACACGGCAAGCAAGGCAAAAGAAACAAAAATAGTGCCAAGCAACACCGTCAACAAGGAAAAGAGACAACTAGCAGAAACTGACACAACAAGTAATGCGAAGGAAACAAGAAAACAAGCAGAAAATGACACAAGCATGAAAAATGAAAAAAGACATCCAGAAAATGACACAGCAAGCAAGGTTAAAGAAACAAAAATAGTGCCAAGCAACGCCGTCGACAAGGTAAAAAGACAACCGGCAGAAACTGCCGCAACAAGCAAGGCGAAGGAAACAAGAAAACAAGCAGAAAATGACACGGCAAGCAAGGCAAAAGAAACAAATATAGTGCCAAGCAACACCGTCGACAAGGAAAAGAGACAACTGGCAGAAACTGACACAACAAGCAAGGCGAATGAAACAAGAAAACGAAGGAAGGACGCAAACGAACCAGCTGAGAATGACACAGCAAGCAAAACCAAAGAGAAAGGACAACTGGCAGAAAATGAGCCACAGGAAAAACAAAATCCGGCAGAAAATGACATCAGCAAGATGAGCGAGAAAAGAAAACAAACAGAAAGTGACCCAGGCAAAATGAAACGAGCGGAAAATAACACAAGCAACACAAAGGAAGTAAAAAATGACACAGCAAGCAAGACAAAGGAAACGAGAACACCACCAGAAAATGACACCGCAAGCAAGATAATGGAAAGAAGACTTGCAGCACAAAACGGTAAGGTCATGCAAACTCCCAGTACATCTTATTGGTATATTTGTGTTGATAATTATTGGCATCCCATAATAATGACTACCGTACAAATTGAAACGGCCCCTGTGGCACACTAAGGTTTGTTTGTTTTTTAGTACAAGGTGATATGACCATACAATGACATAATGGGTACCATAGTAACTGTCAATATGAATAAATAACTAACAAGAAAATATTATCAAGTAATCCAAACAAAACAACAAAAAATAAATCAAGGGATATTAAAAACCTAGGAACACACTACTAAATAGCTTCCTACAACAAGAATTATGTCAATTCGTGTCCCGGCCCTGCGTAGTTCAGTCGTTGTTTCCAGTCGGACTTATTTGAAAGACGGACATATCAGACGAGCAGTAGCAAGGCGGACAGTCACTCCTTACGGAAACCGAGTAAAATAAAAAAATAGTAAAATATAGAATAACAATATATAAAAGATTGGATATCGTTTTGCATTGTATTTTCATTATTTCATTATTTGTGATGTTATTTTAATTAGCTTGTTCTCGTAGTGAAATGTATTAGCAACATGTCATGTTTAATTCGTCCAGCAGATGTCGCCAGAGCTACGTCTTAATTACAGTCACAAACGTAGCTAAACAGTTGCACTTTTTTTGCTGTTTGTCGCACTTGTAGTCGAAGCGGCGGTGGCCATATCATCCCTCGACCAGTCTTCAAAGATGTCATCCAAGATCCCCATCAAGGTGCTCGACATTGAGATCACGGAGAAGATGAAGGTTTTGGCCAAGAAGAGCAGTTTGTGCTGGCAACGTGGGAAAGTGAGGAGAATTATCAAAATGGGTAAGAAGGAGCGGCTAATCGGCTAAACCCAAGTAACAACGTATTCAATTAAATTACACTTCTTTTATTTTGATTAAGTGAACTATTTTTGGGGGGCGGCACGGCGGTCGAGTGGTTAGCGCGCAGACCTCACAGCTAGGAGACCAGGGTTCAATTCCACCCTCGGCCATCTCTGTGTGGAGTTTACATGTTCTCCCCGGGTACTCCGGTTTCCTCCCACATTCCAAAAACATGCTAGGTTAATTAGCCACTCCAAATTGTCCATAAGTATGAATGTGAGTGTGAATGGTTGTTTGTCTATATGTGCCCTGTGATTGGCTGGCCACCAGTCCAGGGTGTACCTGCGGCATTTTTATCCATTTTCATGGGTATACACTTGATATGAACACTTAGCACGATCAACATGTTAACATTAGCTTGTTAGCATTGTAGCATTTTTGCCATTTTCATAGGCAGACACTATTATACGGCTGCACGATGACCTATTGGTTAGCGCACAGGCCACACAGTTAGGAGACTCGTGTTTGATTCCACCCTCTGGCATCTCCGTTTTCCTCCCACGTTCCAAAAACATGCTAGGTTAATTAGCCACTCCAAATTGTCCATAAGTATGAATGTGAGTGTGAATGGTGTGTTTGTCTATATGTGCCCTGTGATTGGCTGGCCACCAGTCCAGTGTGTACCCCGCCTCTCGCCCCAAAAGACAGCTGGGATAGGCTCCAGCACACCCCCGCGACCCTCGTCAGGATAAGCAGTAGAAAATGAATGAATGTTTATGACCCTTTTAATGCATTATTAGAGACCTCTAGATGTGAAATAACACCCCTATAGTCACCTTAACATTACTTTTACTCAATAAAGTAGGTAAAATAAGACATAAACAAGACTGGTGCCTGTGTGTGTTGCTGTTAATATCGTTCAGTGTTGGTCACGGTCCTTGAATGCATCTTCTGAATGCCTTATACTCGTCTTGTTTTTCCACCAGCAGACAATGTGTTCAAATACAAAGTCAAACTGGACCAGAAAGGCAAATGCATCGTCCCCGCGCACCACCTGGCCATGGACGGCACCCCCACGGTGGACTACTTGTATATCGGCGCTCGAGTGGTGGTGGGGGGCAAGGATGAAGTTCACTTTCGGCCTGGCATTCTGGCAGAACTCCCCAGCAAGAAGAACCATCACAGGTTTGTTTTGGTACACGTTGTGTTCCAATCATTATCACTCAACACAATGTGTTTTTCGTTTCTTGTTAGATTTCTTGTGTTTGTTGACGATCAGGTGCCGATCTACGTTGGCTTATGTTATCTTCACCTGGTGTGCACACCTTGTAAGTTACTTACTTTGTCAGACTGGAACACATTTGCAGCAATACACACTTATTTCCTATTTTCCCTTACGATGTCTAAGACATTGCAGCTTAACCAAACAGCTTAAAATGCTACTATGCCAATAGTAGCATGCTGGCAATGCTAACATGCTAACACCGACCAAAATAGTGTCTACCCGAGCAATGCTAACATGCTAACACCTACCACGATAGCGCTAAGTGTCTACTTACGGTCATTATTTTTTATATTATGTTATGCTAATAGTAGCATGCTAACACCTAGCAAAATAGTGTCTACCCGAGCAATGCTAACATGCTAACACCTACCACGATAGCGCTAAGTGTCTACTTGCGGTCATTGTTTTTTATATTATATTATGCTAATAGTAGCATGCTAACACCAAGCAAAATAGTGTCTACCTAGCAATGCTAACACCTACCACGATAGCATTAAGTGTCTACTTACGGTCATTATTTTTATATTATGTTCTGCTAATAGCATGCTAACACCTAGCAAAATAGTGTCTACCCTAGCATTGCTAACACATAACCTACCACAATAGCGCTATGCAAATGATAATATGCTAATAGCTAGCATGATAGTATTAAATGTTCATATGTGTCTCCCTGTGAAAATGGCTAAAAAATTATATTATGCTAATAGTAGCATGCTAACACCTAGCAAAATAGTGTCTACCCTAGCATTGCTAACACATAACCTACCACAATAGCGCTATGCAAATGATAACATGCTAATAGCTAGCATGATAGTATTAAATGTTCATATGTGTCTCCCTGTGAAAATGGCTAAAAATTATATCATGCTAATAGTAGCATGCTAACACCTAGCAAAATAGTGTCTACCCTAGAGATGCTAACACCTAGCATGGCAGTGTCAAGTGTTTATATACTTGTCTACTTATGGAAAAAAACTAAAAATACAATATGCTAACATGCTAATGCCAACACCTAGCATACGTAATCGTGCTTTTATATATGTTTAAGTGTATCACTGGTTATATATGCGCCGACCTGTGAAAATAGGTAAAAATGCTACCATGCTAATGTTAGCATGCTAACCGTTTTCCACGACAATTATCATGCATATTCTTATTTTGTTTTTGTGTGACAGTACCTGATCCTTTGGACGATATCGCCGACGCTTCCCACAGGGATTTCATCAGGTTTTATTTAAAGGTCTGGCCTTGCCCCCCCCAGACCCAATACAAGGTTGGACAAAGTTTTCAAGTGGACTTAAATGGAGTCCAGCAGAACTGTACGGTCCAGCTGATCGACTGCAGCCTGATGCAGGTCGTCTTTGCGGTCAGTAGAATCATATTCATATTTATTAGTTAATATTTATTAGACTAATAACAGTCAGCCTGGACCATGTGGTTATTTGTTTGTACATAAAAGAAATTACAATATAGAAGTGATTAATATATCGGTTCATGTCGCCATCTTTAGGAAAGCCAACGTAAAAGATGGATCTACAGGGGTTCGTTATGCTTGGAACCTATCCGTCGGATGAAGAAGTTTTATGAGATGAAAAGCACTATAAGATAATAATGGTGGAACGGTAGGAGGGGAATTGCATTTTACTGTGAGTCTTAATAAAATGGTGTACTTATATTCGTGTTTTTCAACATTCTACTACAGTATAGTAGTACGTGTAAAGCAATTCAAAACAGTGAAGTAACTCCCAACTACTGAGATCTTGTTTAGATACACAGTTGATGGGAACTACTTTTTCCTCTGCCAACAAAATAGTGTCTACCCTAGCAATGCTAACGCCTAACCTACCACGATGCTTAAGTTCATATTCATGAAAAATACCCATAAATCTTAATATTTAGCATGCTACCAATGCTAAGAAAATGGCTAAAAAAAGTGATGATCAATGTTCTTCTCTGATATTCAGAATTGCTTGTTTTTCACTCATAAACAACTCCTAACAATGCAAATGATAGCATGCTAATAGCTAGCATGATAGTATTAAATGTTCATATGTGTCTGCTTGTGAAAATGGCTAAAATGATATTATGCTAATAGTAGCATGCTAACACCTAGCAAAATAGTGTCTACTTAGCAATGCTAACGCCTACCATGATAGCGCAAAGTGTCTGCTTAAGTTCATATTCATGAAAAATACCCATAAATCTTAATATTTAGCATGCTACCAATGCTAAGAAAATGGCTAAAAAAAGTGATGATCAATGTTCTTCTCTGATATTCAGAATTGCTTGTTTTTCACTCATAAACAACTCCTAACAATGCAAATGATAGCATGCTAATAGCTAGCATGATAGTATTAAATGTTCATGTGTCTCCCTGTGAAAATGGCTAAAAAATATATTATGCTAATAGTAGTATGCTAACACCTAGCAAAATAATGTCGACCCTAGCAATGCTAACACCTAACCTACCACGATAGCGCAAAGTGTCTGCTTAAGTTCATATTCAGGAAAAATACTCATAAATCTTAATATTTAGCATGCTACCAATGCTAAGAAAATGGCTTAAAAAAGTGATGATCAATGTTTATGCAATGGTTCGGAATCTTCTCTGATATTCAGAATTGCAGCTCCTAACAATGCAAATGATAGCATGCTAATAGCTAGCATGATAGTATTAAATGTTTATATGTGTCTCCCTGTGAAAATGGCTAAAAATTATATGCTAATGGTAGTATGGCAGTGTCAAGTGTTTATATACTTATGGAAAATAACTAAAAATGCAATAGTAACATGCTAATATTGTATTAGCTCTGTGGACTGTAATACTGTACCTCGATATACTTAAGAGTTTTAAATAAATTAACGGTATTTTTTTTAATCCTATGACGTGAAAGACACCATAGTGCTCATTCGTGCAGTACTGCATCTGCCCTGCAGGGGGCAACAGCGAGGTGTACGAGCAACAATGAAGCAGCAGCAGCAGTAGAAGAAGACGGCTAGTATTTAAACAAAAATGGCGCAATTAACAAAAAAATATGAGTGTTTACTGTAAGGAAGGAGTAGGAGCTGATTGCCGCAACATTTGAAGAATAAACATCACAACTTCGAGTACCCGGCTGTGGAATGTTACATTTAATGAGTCTGGAGACACGTTCTGGTATGTATTATTCTACACTGGCCACTAGGTTATCAGTAATGCTAACATTGATGATTCAGCACTAGCTTGTCATCTATAATAGGTAATAGGAGTACAAAACGTCAATTGAATTAGTAACGACATTCATCATAAATGTAATTAGTTAACAGGGAAAGTAATTATTATAAAGTTACTTTTATGAAAAACTTTCAAATATGTGTTATGTGCCGTTGATATCTAAGCATCCTACAAAAGTACGTCATAGAATGACCTGCTTGTGTTTCCTGTTGATGTTTGGACTTCTCATCTCCATGAATGCAGCCCGCCTGTGATTGGTGTAAAATAAGGAAGTGGACGCTCCTTTCACGCGCCACATTTCACAGCCGGTAATGGTAGCAATGCTAACGTTTGAAATTGTTGTTGCTACTATAAATTCATTACATTACAATTTGATAATCTGTACAGCAACAAATGTAGATAAGCAAAGAAGTTATATTCATGAAGAAAACTGAGACACGTTCTGGTATGTATTATTCTAACACTGGCCACTAGGTATCAGTAATGCTAACATTGATGAGACAGCACTAGCTTGTCAACTATAATAGGTAATAGGAGTACAAAACGTCAATTGAATTAGTAACGACATTTATCATAAATGTAATTAGTTAACAGGGAAAGTAATTATTATAAAGTTACTTTATTAAAAAACTTTAAAATATGTGCTATGTGTTTGTTGATATTTAAGCATCCTGTAAAAGTGCGTCATAGAATGTGTTTCCTGTTGATGTTTGGACTTCCGATCTCCATAAATGCAGCCCGCTTGTGATTGGTGTAAAATAAGGAAGTGGACGCTCCTTTCACGTGCCGCATTTCACAGCCGGTAATGGTAGCAATGATAACGTTTGAAATTGTTGTTGCTATTATAAATACGATTGTTAAATATGCAGTTAGTTTAGTTTGGGCGGGATAGAATCACTTAGGTTCTTTGTTATCAACTGTTAAATAAGCTTATGAGTCTGAGCTGTTTGTTTCAAGTGAAAAGTCTTATAATTGTGTCGTGTTTGTAGATAGTGGAAAATATTCAATTCCTAACACAGTACAAGTAGTGGACATGTTGGCTTATTCACAGACATTAATTAGTGTAGGTTTCTTCCATTATTTTATTGCTTTTTCAAAAACTATAAAACTCTTAAGACAAGTCATAAAAATAAATGAAGTCACTCGTTCAGTCTTCAACGATGCTCATCATAGCGCTCAGTTTCAGTTTGCAGGCCAACTCTTCTTCTTGGCTCGCTACAATCTGCTGCTGAAGACGCTTGAGCTGCTCCGTCAGGGATGACGAAGCGTTTCTCTTTGCCCACTCGTCCTTCTCCGCTGGCACAGAAGCTTCCTGGAATCATATTTACTCTATTTTTATTGCTTTTTCATCATATTTCTGCACCAAACGGCCCTGAATGTAGCATGACGATATGATACCTTTGTGAAAATGGCGTCTTGATGCTTAGCTGGGTGTGTTTGCTTTAGAAGTGTTGGCACGGAGAGCAAGATGGAGGATGGAAGGAGAAGAGGTGTGGACCAGTCGTCTAAGGAATCGCCGTTTAGCCATTGTTGAAGCTGCTGTGTACTCCTGGTGGGGGTTAAAAAAAAAAAGAAGACATAGTGACGTATATGTCACATGACAGCAAGTATCCTATATATTTCTTTACCTTTCGCTTTCGGCTTTCTCCTGCTCTAACGTCTGCAGCACTTTATGGGTCAGGGCTTCTACTCTAGTGGGCGTATGAGAGGCAACCAGTGGTGCTGTCTGGGACTCCAGTGGCTCCACCAGACTGGTGAGCAATCTCTGTCTGAACGGGAAGCTGCCGGGCGTGGCACAGGCAGCTGGACTTGTCCTGGGGGGGAACATTAAGATCAGTACACTGGTTCCAGTATGACAGATTATTATGTTGTATGAGGGTATCACCTGTATTAGAAAGTGCATGTGAGGTGGTGGTTGGGTTTTAGTGGCACCTAGTGGCCGCAATAATTAATTGCATTGAAAAATAAAAGAGTGCACTTTGATAATTTGTACAGCAACAAATGTAGATAAGATAAGAAGTTATATTCATGAAAAAAACTGCATGTCAGCGTTGTGATTTTTTGGGGGGGGGGGAATTGTATTTATAGTTTAATTTTTATTCTGAAATAATCTTTGAAAATTTTCTTCTTTATTTCCAGAATATTTTTGACTTTATCCCAAAATCTAATAATAATCTTTGAAAATTTTCTTCTTTATTTCCAGAATATTTTGGACTTTATCCCATAATCTAATAATAATCTTTGTAAATTTTCTTCTTTATTTCCAGAATATTTTTTGACTTTATCCCATAATCTAATTTCCCCCAAACATTTTTACTTAAAAATATATTTAAAATATCCTTAACATTTCAGCTTTACACCACTAAAATGACCGAATTATTTTTCCTTATAAAATTATGAATTTGTTCTAGGAAATTTTTTTTTTTTGTTAGAATACAACTTTTTGCTCTTCATATTTTGACTTTGTCATAAAATAACTTTTCACCCAACCCAATTTTTTCATTTTTTTCCCAACCTTTAATTTTTTTTTCCTCACAATATCACAACTTAAAAAAAAATATATATATTTTTTATTATTATTATTTATTTTTATTTTATTTTTAATATATATATATTTAATATTATATATATGTATTATGACTTAATTGTTTTTGTTATTTAAATGTTATGCTACCAAAGTGACATTTCATATTTTATAATATTAATATAATTTTATTTCTAATTAATATAACATTACTCGTAATATTGTTGTTTTCATAAAATTTTAACCTTTTATTACTTTATTCATGTAAAGTTACTGCTGATTTTTTTTCCATTTTTGCAGTTGCAGTACTTTCTAATACGCTTCTGTCTTGGAGACGACGTGTCTGTAAGTAATGTGCAAATTTTTGCAACATTGTGTACCTTTTGTCATGATGTTTGTCCCGGGGAGTCAGCCTGACGGCCTTCATCCAGTCTTCAGGTGGCTGGAAGCCCTTTAGCGACTCGCTGAGATAGTAAACCAGAATCTCCCCATCGTCCGTCAGAGCGTCTTGAATCAACACAAGCATGTTAAGATGGAATAATATGATGGAATAATAATAATAATAATAAGTGGAACAAACCTTCACAGACGGGGGGTCCGGGGATCTGCCAGTCTTTCAGCTTGTGGTCAATACAGATGAACAGCACGTCGACCCAAGGGATCTGATTGTACGCAGGGCACATGGCGGCGTCGTCGTGGTCGTCATCCCAGGTGATGAAGCTCTGCTTGGAAGCGCTTCTTCTTCTGTGGTGCCCTTTTTGCCTGACACGCTCCAGTAGGTTTTCCAGACGGGACATGATGAGCGGCTGGTTGCCGTGCGTCGCCGGGATGTCGGCGGCGTAGGCGCGGATGCCCGAGCACAGCTCTGACCACGTGTCTGGGGAAAAAAAAGAAGAATGGATATCGTGGAAGAACTACATTTCCGGTATCCGCTGTACACGGGTTTACCTGTGGGAGAAAACGGCCTCCACTGCGGCAGCTGCAGGCTGAGGATGGTCCGGCGTAACCAGGCCAGGTGTGGACCGCAGTTCCAGCCCACATGAGGAAGAAACTCTCTGGTGTCGGGGTGGCAGAACTCTCCGGGAGGCCACGAGATGCCGGCGAGCTCCTGGGACGAGACTTTGTCCGCAATGTGGCGGATGACGGCGTTGTACAGCTCGACGACGGGAGACGGATCCTGGGGAGGGAGCCCGGCGGCGGCCCACTCCTGGCAGAGGGCGGAAACCCTGCGACTGAACTCCTGAGTCAAGGTGACCTCTACGAGATGCATCAGGGTCTGGCAGGTGAGCGGGACGGATGGCGGTGCACGGGACAGCAGCCAACGTATAGCACAGTTTAGCTAAAAAAAAAAACAAAAAGAATGAATGTTCAAATGTTGTCCGGAACATCATCAGAACACACACACACACACACACACACACACGTTACCTGTTTGGATCCCTGCGCGTCATTGGTGGTTTCGGGTATGAACAGCAATGTGTATTGGGATATGAAGCCATCCTTCACAAGGGTAGGCAGCATCAGTTCTGTTGGTTGCAAGCAGAAGAGGACAAGTTTAGTTCCTCAGTAACCACTCATTAGTAACTACTCAATGTGCCTCATTCATTAGCTACTCAGTAACTACTCTAATTGTATGTGCCTTAGTTCCTCAGTAACCACTTATTAGTAACTACTCTAAATGTGCCTCATTCATTAGCTACTCAGTAACTACTCTAAATGAATGTGCCGTGGTTCCACAGTAACCACTCCACTCATTAGTTCCTCAGTAACTACGCTAAAGTTATGTGCCTTAGTTCCACAGTAAGTACTCTACTCATTAGTTCCTTGGTCACTACTTGTATGTGCCTTAGTTCCTCAGTAACCACTCATTGTAACTACTAAATGTGCCTCATTCATTAGCTACTCAGTAACTACTCTAATTGTATGTGCCTTAGTCCCACAGTAAGTACTCTACTCATTAGTTCCTTGGTCACTACTCTAATTGTATGTGCCTTCGTTCCTCAGTAACCACTCATTGTAACTACTAAATGTGCCTCATTCATTAGCTACTCAGTAACTACTCGAATTGTATGTGCCTTAGTTCATCAGTAACCACTCATTAGTAACTACTCTAAATGTGCCTCATTCATTAGATCTCAGTAACTACTCGAAATGATTGTGCCTTGGTTCCACAGTAACCAGTCCACTCATTAGTTCATCAGCAACTACTCTGAAGCCATGTGCCTTAGTTCCACAGTAAGTACTCTACCTATTAGTTCCTTGGTCACTACTCTAATTGTATGTGCTTTAGTTCCTCAGTAGCCCATCATTAGTAACTACTAAATGTGCCTCATTCATTAGCTACTCAGTAACTACTCGAAATGATTGTGCCTTGGTTCCACAGTAACCAGTCCACTCATTAGTTCATCAGCAACTACTCTAAAGCCATGTGCCTTAGTTCCACAGTAAGCACTCTAGTCATTCGTTCCACAGTAAGTACTCTACTCATTAGTTCCTTAGTAACTACTCTAAAGTTCTGTGCCTTAGTTCCACAGTAAGTACTCTACTCATTAGTTCCTTGGTCACTACTCTAATTGTATGTGCCTTAGTTCCTCAGTAACCACTCATTAGTAACTACTCTAAATGCGCCTCATTCATTAGCTCTCAGTAACTACTCAAAATGAATGTGCCTTGGTTCCACAGTAACCAGTCCACTCATTACTTCACCAGTAACTACTCTAAAGTCATGTGTGGTGCTTCCACAGTAAGTACTCTACTCATCAGTTCCTTGGTCACTACTCTAATTGTATGTGCTTTAGTTCCTCAGTAACCACTCATTAGTATCTGCTAAATGTGCCTCATTCATTACCTACTCAGTAACTACTCTTAATTGTATGTGCCTTAGTCCCTCAGTAACCACGCATTAGTAACTACTCTAAATGTGCCCTATTCATTAGCGCTCAGTAACCACTCTAAATGAATGTGCCTGGTTCCACAGTAACCACTCCACTCAGGAGTTCATCAGTAACTACTCTATGTGACTGTTATGTGACTTCCACAGTAAGTACTCTACTCATTAGTTCCTTTGTCACTACTCTAAATGAATGTGCCTTGGGATCCCACAGTAACCACTCTACTCAGTTCCTCTGTAACTACTCTAAATTTATGTGTTAGTCATTAGGTAATTTCTTCAGGAGTTCCTCAGTAACTACTCTAAATTGGCGTGCCTTGGTTCCTCAGTAACTACTCAGTTCCTCTGTAACTACTCTAGATTTATGTGTGTTAAGTGTTTAGCTAACATTAGCTTTTTTTGAAAAACCGTGATTGAGTGAAGCTACAATATTTGTGCAAAGTGGTGAGATATTATTTGATAGCAGATCATTTTGGGAATAATTTACCTTCTTCAAGCGTCTCAGCGTTGCAAGTGCCAGGCACCAGAATAACCAGAGGCAGCGGACAGTGCCAGGCGCTGGCTTGCTGCAGCTGCTTGAGCTGAAGCAAAGCCGACAGCATGGTGACGTCCCGCTGGGGGGGCTCCGAGGCGCTTGTTGTGGGAAGCAACATGACGAGCGCCGCCGTCCCTTGCAGCTCCAAGCACTCCTCCATTTCAGTCAAGCCGTCTTCACTCAGGGGACCTCTCGACACCTGGAAAATGGAGACGCGAAAATGACAGGCATGCCCATAAAACATCCAGTCGTCTAACTCTATTTCTACATTTGTCGGAGTACAAACCTTGACGCTGACGTGAACTTTATGGTTGCGCTGCATGTGCTCCTTGAAGGTGTCGGATAGGAAGAGGGTCTGCAGTGTACCGTCCTGTTGTTCCTCCACGACCTTTGACCCCTGACCCCCACCAAGCTTCACTTGCAGCCAGTCTGACAGGATCCTTCAAAGAAACATTTTCCCCTTCAGGTATTTATACAAGACATTAATTCATTCATTTTCTACCGCTTGTCCTCACGAGGGTCGCGGGGGTGCTGGAGCCTATCTCAGCTGTCTTTGAGCGAGAGGCGGGGTACACCCTGGACTGGTGGCCAGCCAATCACAGGGCACATATAGACAAACAACCATTCACACTCACATTCATACCTATGGACAATTTGGAGTCGCTAATTAACCTAGCATGTTTTTTTTTGGAATGTGGGAGGAAACCGGAGTACCCGGAGAAAACCCACGCATGCACGGGGAGAACATGCTAACTCCACACAGAGATAACCGAGGGTGGAATTGAACCCTGATCCCCTAGCTGTGAGGTCTGCGCGCTAACCACTCGACCGCCGAGCAGCACCATACAAGACATATAGTATATAAATAAAAATGGAGGCGAGCAATCGCCACCGGACTGCTGCGCCTGAACTCCTCACCTGTTTGCCGGGTTGGCTACATCCTCATCGTCACTTGGGAGAAGGACAACGGCTTTCCAGAAGATTCTATCGGGCGCGTTGGGGAGATTTTCCGTCACCAGCGTTGGCAGGTCAAGCGGCGCCCACACCAACTCTCTTGAGACATATGTTCAAAATTAATACATAATTGAATATAACTCGTTACAAATGTCATCTCAGATGACATCATGACTTACTCAAGAAGCTGCTGGTAGAAGCGCTGGACTCTAATATGGTGGACTGCTAACTGTCTGCTTTTTAAAACCCTGAAAATAAAGTTTTTTTTTCAATATTGACGGCATTTCATGTGAAAAATCAAGACCGGATACCTGGTGCTGGATAGGGACAGCTTCCCTCCGTTTCCGAGGTTAACCATCCCACACGCAAGATCTTCTATGGACTGCTGTGCCGGAGCGCTGGGAACTAGCGCCTTTAGCTTGAAGCGAGGATCAACGAAACAAGGGGCCGCTGGAAAGCCTCTCATTTGTCTCTTTAGTTGCCGACGTACTGCCACCACGTCACGCCATCTTGTCGGAAGCACAGTTATTCACCAAAAACTACATCTCGCCTCGAGTGGACGTCTTCGCCTACCTTTTGATGTACTTGCGAGCACGCTGGAGCTCAGCCGCCAGGATCTCTTGGACCAGCAGGGCCATGTCTTCTTTTAAAGTCTCCTCAATTAAACCAGCGCAGACCTCTTGGGAACATTTAGCCACGTGCTGTGCTTTCTCATGCTGTGCTCGCCTGAAAAACATCAATATTTCCCAAACAGCCAGATAATGAGATTAATTAATCGTATTAAGACTGACTGAATAACTGCGGAGGCACTCTCCTGGATGGCCTCGTCTAAAACCTCTAACGTGATCTCAAATACGCATATTTAAGCAAATTGTACATATAAACTTGGCAAAATAAAATGAAGTTAAATACTAAAATAGGGCTGCACGGTGGACAAGTGGTTAGCGCGCAGGCCTCACAGCTAGGAGACCAGGGTTCAATTCCACCCTCGGCCATCTCTGTGTGGAGTTCTCTCTGGGGTTTTTTTCCGGGTACTCCGGTTTCCTACCACATTCCAAAAACATGCTAGGTTAATTAGCGACTCCACAATGCTAACATGCTAATGTTAACAATAGCATGTTAGCATTGTAGCATTTTTGCCATTTTCATAGGCAGACACTATTATGCGGCTGCACGGCGACCTAGTGGTTAGCGCACAGGCCACACAGTTAGGAGACTCGAGTTTGATTCCACCCTCTGGCATCTCCGGTTTCCTCCCACGTTCCAAAAACATGCTAGGTTAATTAGCGACTCCAAATTCATCCATAGGTATGAATGTGAGTGTGAATGGTTGTTTGTCTATATGTGCCCTGTGATTGGCTGGCCACCAGTCCAGGATGTACCTGTAGCATTCTATCAGTTTTCATGGGTAGACGCTTGATATGAACACTTAGCACTATCATGGTAGGTGTTAACATGTCAACATTAGCATGTTAGCATTGTAACATTTTTGCCATTTTCATAGGTAGACACTATTATGCGGCTGCACGGCAAACTAGTGGTTAGCGCACAGGCCACACAGCTAGGAGACTCGAGTTTGATTCCACCCTCTGGCATCTCCGGTTTCCTCCCACGTTCCAAAAACACGCTAGGCTAATTAGCGACTCCAAATTGTCCATAGGTATGAATGTGAGTGTGAATGGTTGTTTGTCTATACGTGCCCTGTGATTGGCTGGCCACCAGTCCAGGGTGTACCTGTAGCATTTTTATCCGTTTTCATGGGTAGACACTTGATATGAACACTTAGCACTATCATGGTAGGTGTTAACATGTTAACATTAGCATGTTAGCATTTTTGCCATTTTCATAGGTAGACACTATTATGCGGCTGCACGGCGACCTAGTGGTTAGCACACAGGCCACACAGCTAGGAGACTCGAGTTTGATTCCACCCTCTGGCATCTTAACAGAAAATGAAAGTAAAAAAAGGAACTCCCAATGCTAACACGTGTGAGTCTATTACATGTTATATGTCTTATTCTCTTTTATTATGTCTTATATTGGATAATAGGAGTGTAGAGATGACTATAGGGGTGTTATTTCAGCCCAGGGAGCTCTAATAATGTTAAAAATGTATTTTGAAGGACATTACAGCTTTTTTATGAAAGTCATTTTGAATCATTTGGCTTCCAATCAGATCCGATTTTTAAAAAAATAATAATTTTGCCTGTTCCACCCTGGAAAAATAACGAAATACATAAAAAAAAAGAATAAGACATTCAAGCCGATGTAAACGTCTGACCTCGCTTCCTCAATCTTGCGTTTCTCTTCGGCCACTCGCTCCTGTTCCAGACGGAGCTCGGAAGACGACAACTCCTGCAGCATCCCTACGAGAACTTCGGTCAGCAGCGACTCCGACTGGACGCTGCTCTCACTGCAGCATCGAAAGATAAATAAAAGGTCGGTTTTACTCTGAACACGCTTTTGGCGTTAACCGTTCATGTGAACCTACCTTAGAGCTGTTGTGACATAACCGGCGCCGTCCGCGGCGACCTCCCTGGTAGCGGTCACGATTATTTCCTCAATCAAAGACTCCACTTCGGCTATAATATCCTGGGTGATGCAAACATTTAGCAATTACATCAAATGTGTTTGCAGGAAGTATGTAACACAAAAGTATAAGAGCAAGACCTCGTCGTTGAAGACTGGCTGGGGTTTTGGCGGAGGTGATGGTGCTTTCACTTGCGGTGGTGAAAGAGGCTGGAAGAGCTGCTGGGCATCTGCAAGGGGAGACAAACTGCGGAAGGAATCTTCCGTCTTATCCGGGACAGCCTCTTGCGGACCCAAAGCATCTGCAGGTCTGGGCGGCGAGGGCTGGGTCTGCAGTTCAACACTGGGCGGGGTCTTTACCTCCACTCTGGTAGCAATGGCTAGGAAAAGAACGGTAATTACTCATATTGGTACATGTTTTATATTTGTTAGATATACCTTTTGAGTGTTAAGTTGCAGTGTGATGAGTTTTGGTTGGAACCAACTCTTAACCCTTAGATGCTAAAAGGTTCATTACTCATATTGGTACATGTTTGTATATTTGTTAGATATACCTTTTGAGTGTTAAGTTGCAGTGTGATGAGTTTTGGTTGGAACCAACTCTTAACCCTTAGATGCTAAAAGGTTAATTACTCATATTGGTACATGTTTGTATATTTGTTAGATATACCTTTTGAGTGTTAGGTTGCAGTGTGATGAGTTTTGGTTGGAACCAACTCTTAACCCTTCGATGCTAAAAGGTTCATTACTCATATTGGTACATGTTTGTATATTTGTTAGATATACCTTTTGAGTGTTAGGTTGCAGTGTGATGAGTTGGAACTGCTCCCACATCATACCTTTAAACGGATCCAGCACAGGCTCAGCCATCGGGACCTCTCCTCTGAACTTGTTCTGGGAGTCAAAGCTACAGACGGGTACGTGCTGAGGAGGCTTGGGGAGGACGCCCCCATTCACAACCTCTCCGATCAGGGTTGTTTTTTTAGCCAGAATGATCTCAGACTTCTTCTGGGACAGCAATTCCGGCTCCTGATAGGCTATCCGATTCAGATCAACCAAACTGTCAACAAAATGTTGAGTCAGTGAAGTGCACAGTCGTATATTTCAGGATCTATTATTAATTCGCCTAAGTAGAACCTTGTCAGTTTTGACCACAATATTATGTTCTTTTAATGTTTTCAAGTACACAATGACATGGCTAGTTGAAAGACTCACCCATCGCTGACGTTGAGGCTGTACTGCTGGATAAAGTCGGTCGCTTCTGCGGCACTACGGAACATTAACATCCGAACAACATCTTCCACTGGAAAAGCAGTCGAGCGCGGACCCACGGTGTGGGCGATGTTCAGGATCTTTAATGCTTTTGCTCTGACCTGCACACACACATTCAGAAAAATCACATAATAATATTCATTCATTCATTCTCTACCGCTTATCTTTACAAGCGTCGTGGGGGTCGTCTTCAGGCGAGAGGCTGGGTACACCCTGGACTGGCTGGGCAGCCAATCACAGGGCACATACAGACAAACAACCATTCACACTCACATTCATACCTATGGACAATTTGGAGTCGCCAATTAACCTAGCATGTTTTTGGAATGTGGGAGGAAACCCGGAGTACCTGGGAAAAAAACCCACACATGCACGGGGAGAACATGCAAACTCCACACAGAGATGGCTGAGGATGGAATTGATCTCGGGTCTCCGAGCTGTGAGGCCTGCGTGCTAACCACTCATACTCCATGCAGCCAACATAATAATAATAATATATTAAAAATAGGTAATGGCCACAAGAGTAGCCTGTGTAGTTGTGATTATATTTATTTGGATTATTATGTTGTTATTATTATTATTATTATTATCGTGCATGTTGTGAGATCATCTAGTGACCAGTGTAGAATACTTCATGTCATCATGTCCGATGAACACTCATGTAATGTTTTCCCACAATGCATTGCGTCTGACCAAGGCATTAATTGGTGAACTGCAATGACATCAGCCTCCCTCTGGTGGGCAGCACTGCAGCGCCATCAACATTTTCTATACTGCGTGTCCTCTAATGAAATGCTTTGCTCAAATGAAATGCATTGTGGGAAAACCTCAAAAAGGTTCATTACTCATATTGGTACATGTTTGTATATTTGGTAGATATACCTTTTGAGTGTTAAGTTGCAGTGTGATGAATTTATTGTTCTGACATGAGATGACACCATGAGTCAGGCCTCCTGTTTCTCGTAGCTCATGATTGGCTACTGTCAAACAAAACACTGCCTGGTCCTCATGGACTGGTGCGTGCCACAATATGCCATTTTGAGTGTTAAGTTGCAGTGTGATGAATTTAATGTTCTGACATGAGATGACACCACGAGTCAGACCTCCTGTTTCTTGTAGCTCTCGTAGAGCCGCCTGGTCCTTACGGACTGGCGCGTGCCACGATACGCCATTTTGTAAATATGGACACGTGCCAATATCAAACATCTCTAATGTTAAATGACTATGATAAAGACTTTCTTACTGACCTGATTGAAATATCTGTGGAGCAGGCAACTGGCCAGGTAGGACCCTTTCTTCACCAGCTTGAAGAAACGCACAAAGTTGTTGCTGTTGAGTGCGGCGAACGCCTGCACCGCAAAATGCACCTCTGAAGAGTTGCGGACTTCATCACGGAATTGTTGGACCTGACTGCACAGGCAAGATGGAAGGAAGTAGTTTAAAAAAAAAAAAGTCTCAAGAAAATCAGATTCTGAACTGACCGCAGGATATCGCCGTCGTTGAGCTTCAGCAGGACGCTGTACTGGCGGAACTCCGCCTCGCCGGGGCAGTAGATATGACGGTCTTTCAGGTCCTCGTACATTTCTTTCAGGCTCTGCAGGCACTTTGTCAGGTTCTCGTTGTTGATCTTGGAGTCGAAGACCGACATGGGTTCTTCGCAGAGGTGGTGAGCGCAATGGAGATGGAAGCGAGTACACTTCTCGATGAGGGAGACCGTATGTGGGCAGCACAGACGCTGCTGCGTGATGTCCTGTTGAAGAGAGGGAAAACCGGTCCAGTTGTGAGGTGAGTGCCTCTGGTCTGATTTCACTCAGAACCCTAATTTCCTATCCCTTCGGGGGGGTAAAAACAATTGTTCATCACCAACATTTGATTCATTGATCTGAATTATTCCTACCTTCCGGATGCCACGGGTCCTGTTCCAGACAAAATCATACCAGTCCCGCAAGCTGTCATGACCCTGGTCCATGACATTGGTGACCAGATAGTCCATGGTCATGCTGAGCACCGACAGGGGGCGTAGTTCATGGGGAAGGGGCTCCTCCTGGTCCGCCGATGAACGACTGTACTCTTTGATGGCTGCTTCGTGATCCACCTGCATGCCAAATTCGTAATGGTAATGGTTTTATTTCATTTGAACATGCATCAGATTACAATTGAGTGCATCCCATAATCAGTTCACAGTTCCACATGTCCAACTGTTACATTTGTTCACTTCCTGCTTTCCTAATATAATTTGGGTTTTTTTGTTGTTTGAATTTGTATTTTTATCCTAATATATTTAATTTTATTTAATTTTTATTTATTAAATTTAAATGTAAGTTTTTATCCTAATATATTAAATTTAATTTTAATTTATTAAATTTAACTGCCAAGTAATTTATTAAATTTCATTTATTAAATTTTTACTTTAATGTATTAAAATTAGCTGTCAAGTAATTTATTACATTTAATTTATTAGTTTTTATTTTAATGTATTAAATTTAACTGTCAAGTAATTTATTACATTTAATTTATTAAATTTAACTGTCGAGTAATTTATTAAATTTACTTTATAAAATTTTTATTTTAATTTATTAAATTTAACTGTCAAGTAATTTATTAAATTTAATTTATTACATTTTAATTTATTAAATTTAATTGCCAAGTAATGTATTAAATTTCATTTATTAAATTTTTACTTTAATGTATTAAAATTAACTGTCAAGTAATTTATTAAATTTATTAGTTTTTATTTTAATTTATTAAATTTAACTGTCAAGTAATTTATTACATTTATTAAATTTAACTGTCGAGTAATTTATTAAATTTACTTTATTAAATGTTTATTTTAATTTATTAAATTTAACTGTCAAGTAATTTATTACATTTTATTTATTAAATTTTAATTTATTAAATGTAACTGTCAAGTAATTTATTAAATTTTATTTATTAATTTTTTATTTATTAAATTTAACTGTCAAGTAATTTATTAAATTTTATTTATTAAATTTTTATTTATTAAATTTAACTGTCAAGTAATTTATTAAATTTTAATTTATTAAATTTAACTGTCAAATTTATTAAATTTAATTTATTAAATTTTAATTTAACAAATTAAAATTACAATTTAAATTAATATCAGCAATGTCATTACATCAGCAAGTTGAAGTATTTGTGATTTTAGAAATAAGGAGTTAGTATGTTCTCTGTAGGAATCAACTACAGATGGAATCAAACATTTATATGCCTGTGTACTTTCATTCCATACTGAATTATAACACCGTACTGTTGAACACAAATACAGTTGTCGTTACCACAGTATACTGATATCTCAGAAAAATACTAAATTACCATTTCTGTGTTTGGATGGACTTCATATATGCTCAGCTGGTTCCTCGTTTCCCGCATGTATCGCTCCTTCTCGGGACACATGTCAGGACACGTTCCCACAAACACCTTAGAGAGATCCATGTCCGGACTTTTGGTTCGATCTGGTGTAGAAAAGTCAAGATTTGCACACGATAAGAACAAGCCCCAAGGCGTTGTAGAATGTCGTCGTACCTTGACGCAAAATCTTGTCCCTCTGCTCCAGCAGGCGGTACTTGTCCTCGGATGTCTCGGCCACGAGGCCAATGAGGGGTAGGATAGAGGATGGGACGGGGAACTCGGTGCTCTGCGTTTCCGTGATGTTCTCTTTCAGAGGTTCGGAATCAAACTGGAGAGACCTGACCATGAGCGGCTTCTTCGCAGTTGAGCTGTTAAGACATGATGTAAGACATAAATATTACACTGATGATTTAACTTCATTTTATGGAACCTCTGTTTGTTGTTGTTGTTGTTGTAGGTCACATGGAGGTGCTCAACCAATGAACTCTCTTACAGACTGTTTGAAGGTGAGAGGTGAGGAAATTTGTTCAACTCCCATGTTCCCAAATTCCATAGAATTTAAACATGTATTGTTTTTGGACAGAACTTAATAATTTCCATTTTTACCGTATTTTCCGGACTCTAAGTCGCACTTATTTTCATAGGTTGGCTGTTCCCGCGACTTATAAATGAAAAAACTCTTTGTTACATAAACATTGGACACCTTTTCTGTTCATGTTTATTTTTTGTGTAGCTGAATAAGCATTGTGTTAGCATATCTTACACCTATTCAGCCTGTTCTCTATTCTTTTATTAATGTTAGAACTTGCCTTCCAAGAGGAAGTCTATTTTGGTCAAGTAGCTTGGAAAATAAATTACCCGAAAAAATGCAACTTGTACTCCAGTGCGACTTATGTATGTTTTTTTTTTCAACCTAATTATGCATTTTTTGCCTTGTGCAACTTATGTATGTTTTTTTTTCAACCTAATTATGCATTTTTTGCTTTGTGCGACTTATACTCCAGTGCGACTTATGTATGTTTTTTTTCTACCTAATTATGCATTTTTTGCCTTGTGCGACTTATACTCCAGTGCGACTTATGTATGTTTTTTTCTACCAAATTATGCATTTTTGCCTCGTGCGACTTATACTCCAGTGAGACTTATGTATGTTTTTTTTTTCAACCTAATTATGCATTTTTTTACCTTGTGCAACTTATACTCCAGTGCGACTTATGTATGTTTTTTCTACCTAATTATGCATTTTTTGCCTTGAGCAACTTATACTCCAGTGCGACTTATGTATGTTTTTTTTTCCTACCTAATTATGCATTTTTGGCCTAAATTATGCATTTAGGTAAAAAAACATACATAAGTCACATTGGACACACTGGACTTATACTCCAGTGTGACTTATGTATATTTTTTTACATTGTACATTGGACACACTGGACTTATACTCCAGTGTGACTTATGTATGTTTTTTCTACCTAATTATGCATTTTTTGCCTTGTGCGACTTATACTCCAATGTGACTTATGTATGGGGGTTTTTTTTCAACCTAATTATGCATTTTTTGCCTTGTGCGACTTATACTCCGGAGCGACTTATAGTCCAGAAAATACGGTATATACATAAGTACAGGACCTAGGAGCTTTTTAGCACAGGCGCACATTCAAAAGCACCGATATCGGATAATATGGAAACCATACCAAACTTTAAAAACTACCATATGTCAACAAACTCTTTTCCATTATGTCGAAAACCAATCTGAGTCACCCAATCTGAGGTATCAGTATCGGTTCTGGACCACTGGTCCTCGGACCTCGGATTTTGATACAATGTATCAAATGTACATAGCTATGGATTAAAAATAAATGTATTACTTAAGAGTGAAGGTGCTGCTAGCTGCAGGAGGCCTCAGCACTGGTCTTCTGAGGGGAGAGGAAGCGGACTTGAAACCCGTGTCCTCCTTTGCAATCTCAAGGTCTTCTTTTGCTAATGCGGGTCTGCTGTCTTTGTCCCCTGGACCTAACACACAGGACAAATAGAGACCAGTATGAGGATCATTATAAATCCCTGTATTAGGGATACTTTCAGAAGAAGATGATTCATTGTATTTACTTGATTTCTTTCGCTGCCACAAGAGGAGGAGCTCATGCCGATGCAGGAGTTTTCCTCTTTTCTTTGCCTTTGCTGCAGACGCCTGTGAGAAATTAAAAAAAAATTAAAAAAAAAAAAAAAACTTAAACTATATTAGGAAAGCAGCAGCAGAAAATGAACAAATGAACTGATTATGTGATGCACTCAATTGTAATCTGATGCATGTTCAAATTAAATAAAACCATTACCATTACCAATTAACATAGCATGTTTTTGGAATGTGGGAGGAAATCGGAGTACAAATAAAAATAAATAAAAATAGTAGTAAAAATAAAATTTAAAAAGTTAAAAAATAAAAAAAAAATAAACAAAAAAAAAACAACCCACCCCCCCAAAAAACAACTTAAACTATATTAGGAAAGCAAGAAGTGAACAAATGTATCAGTTACTGATTGTAAAAGTACCAGATGGAGGGGTAGGTTTAATAAGATTTGCTTCTTCCTACTCCTTTTGGACATGTGGAACTGTGAACTGATTATGGGATGCATTCAATTGTAATCTGATGCATGTTCAAATGAAATTAAACCATTACCATTACCAATTAACATAGCATGTTTTTGGAATGTGGGAGGAAACCGGAGTACAAATAAAAACAAATAAAAAAATTAAAATAGAAGTTAAAAATAAAATTACAAAATTTAAAAAGAAAAAAAAAAATTAAACCATAAACACAACCCCTCCCCCCCAAAAAAACTAAAAAATAAGGCATTCAGAAGACGCATTCAAAACCTATAAATAAATAAATACAATAATAAATTAAAAAAAAAAACTTAAACTATATTAGGAAAGCAGGAAGTGAACAAATGTATCAGTTACCGACTGTAAAAGTACCAGATGGAGGGGTAGGATTTAATAAGCTTTGCTTCTTCCTACTCCTTTTGGACATGTGGAACTGTGAACTGATTATAGGATGCATTCAATTGTAATCTGATGCATGTTCAAATGAAATCAAACCATTACCATTACTCTTATTTATGTCTTAAATCTGTTATAATGTCCACTATACTGGGTAATACTAGTGTAGAGATGACTATAGGGGTGTTATTTCATGTCTAGAGGGCTCTAACAATGTTTAATAACGTCTAGTAACGTATTTAGAAGGTTGTAAACAGCTTTTCTAATTTTCCAAAAAAATATACAAGTGACAAAAACAGGCAATATATTTTTGAAAAAACAAAAAAAATTCAAATTCAAATAAATTTTCAAATAAAAATTTGATTTCACTCACATGACTGTCAAAGTGCACGATAGCCAAGTTCTTGGCAAGCCGACAAAACACCTTGCAGACTTTTCCGAAGCGGGAAAAATGCTTCTCTATGATGTTCCTCTTGTTGAGGGCCCGAGGAACGTTCCTGCACTGGATGGCAGTGCAGTTAGTGGGAGACGTCCCACTGAGGCTGTCCACGCTCTCGCTTCGCTCAACAGATCTTAAAGGCGTCGTCGTTTCAGTCGTCACTTCTGAGGGTTTCGGTGACTCTGGAGGAGATGAACGAACGCTTGATTGATCGTACCGTCAACCTCATCATCGTTACGACAAATAACATCTCACCTGACTCGTCAATGTTTTCCAACACCCCCGGGGTTGTGGTTTGCGTCCCGGACGTGGACGCCGTCACGTGTTCGTCGTATATTTGCGGATGATCGCTCGTTTCTTCCTGCGTCTGCGATTTCTTTTGCGGCGTCTCCTTCGCCCCCTGTCTCGCTACGTTGGTTACGTCTTTTCGCAGTCCACTCAACGCTCTGCTGAATAACCCCGCCGCCGGCCCACGAGACCTCATCAGCGGTCTCTTCGGAGGTTGTCTCGGTGAAGAAATTTCTGCGGTTTTATCGTCATCCGCGACAGTTTCTGCTGCGGTATCGGACATCTCCGTTGTTGTGGACTCATCTCTACGTTTCATACCTTTTCGAAACGCTGCAAATACATTTGCTTCACCGTCCTGGGACACTTTATGACCGGAAGTCGAGTCTGTTTTCGATTTAATGTCACCAAACGCTGACGGGTGAAGAATACTCGTTCCTCCGAGAAGTTGCACCATCTGCGGTCGAAGTGCTTTGGATGAGAAGCTGAAAGTTGACACGGTTTGAGGTTGAGTGACGGGTGCGTTGGTGCCGGAACTCGAAGGGGCAGCCGGTTGGGAGAACGTGAACTGCAGCGCGCTGGAAACGGCGGTATAACCGGATGTTGACGCTGGATTGTTTTGCGCCGGAAGCGACGGAGCCGCAGCAGGCTCTGAGAAACTGAATCCCAGGGATCCGGACTTTGCTCCGGAGAAGCCCGGAATGGTGCTGCTTGTCTTCTCTGCGGTGTTGCCGAAAGACGAATTCGGCAGGGAAGTAGTTTGAGGGTTCGTTGGCTCGGGACTAACACTGAATATTGGTTTGAAAAGCGCTTCGTTGGCAGGCTTAAAACTGAATTCAGATCCGAATCTGCTGTTTTGGGTCTGAGTCGTACCAAAGACACTACTGGCGGTACTGGTAGTGGATTGTTGGCCAAATACCGATTGTCCAAAACCCAACGGTTGAGTTTGTCCTAAGAAAGTTGCGGAACCTGAGGACTGATTGGTACTTCCAAAACCTTGTGCTCCAAATCCTGTGCCTTTCTGTCCAAAACCTGACCCCTGACCAAAAACAGACGGCTGTCCAAAACTTTGGTTTGTTCCACTGACTGATCCAAAGCCTGTACCGCCCCCAAATCCCAGCTTGCTGGCACCCACAGAAGGCTGATTAAATACTTGGGTACTACCCGGAAGTGATGATGATTGTGTTGATTGTTGCCCAAAGGAAGAGCTCTGACCAAAAATGCTAGTACCGTGGCTTGATGCTTGTTTCGAGGCGGACGGTAGGCCGAATGCTGATGGTTGAAAAATATTCACATTTTGAGGCACACTACTTGGAGTTTGCTGTCCAAATGCCTGGAACAAAGCAGCATTTCCGGTGTTCGATTCTTGCAAACCTCCACCTTGTGGATTTCCAAACGGGTTAGTTGGATTCATATCGTAAGAATTATCTTTATTCTATCTTTTTAAAAGAACGTACTTATACCCGCGACATAGTCACACAATTAACTTTTGTATCGTTGACAAAAAACTCGAATGAAATAAGTCCGAAACTACTCACAAAGCAGCTAATGCTACAAACACCTCGTCGAGAAGGAGCGATAGTTTATGAACAAAACATCTCGCATTTCCGGTTCCGGTGTGACGATACGTGGATGCTGCGTTCAAGGCTTATGGGTAGTCGGAAATATGTCACTTGGAGCTGACGAGCTCAGACGTCAAATCGTTCCAGTCAGGAAGTAGAAATGAACAAATCGAGGAAAGTGAAATGTGGGAACCATTAATGTGGCGTGGGGAGGCAATATTCCTATTTTTGGGAAAGCGGAATATGGATAACACAGTCACAACATTAACTTTTGTATCGTTGACAAAAAACTCGAATAAAATAAGTCCGAAACTACTCACAAAGCAGGTAATGCTACAAACACCTAGTCGAGAAGAAGCTATAGTTTATGAACATAACATCTCAAAACATTTCCGGTTCCGGTGTGAGGGTACGCGATGCGTTCAATGCTTATGGGTAGTCGGAAATATGTCACTTGGAGATGACGAGCTCAGACGTCAAATCGTTCCAGTCAGGAAGTAGAAATGAACAAGTGAACAAGAAAATGTGGGAATAATGTGGAGCGGGGACGCAGTGAATGGGGGGGAGGCAATATTCCTGGTTCTGGAAAAGCGGGATACGGATAAGACTGTAATACAGGATGGAACCTAAAGGAGGCAGCAATGCTTACAGTAAGGATATAGGCTGTTGTTGTATTCGAAAGAAGAAGAACACGACGAACTACTGTAACCCCATCTTGTTGAAGTCTGAGTTCGAGATCGGAATTGCGTTTAAGGCGCAGCCCAGTATTCTTTTTTTTTCTCAGAATACGCCGGAAAATCCAGATTCCCGATTGAATGCAATGCAGCATTTCCGCCACTAGTCTGAACCAGAACCAGCAGGGCCGTGGCCACAAAGCTACGTAAAGCTACTTGCAACTAGCTTGCAACGGAGCACAGAGAACCGAGAAAATATACATGTAAACAAGAACGCTACCACCACGGACTTCTTGTGGGACAAACGTACGGGGCTCGCTGCCAAAACGGTATGTGAAATGTGCAGTTTCCAGGCGCCATGTTTAGTCCAAAATGTTTAGCACTGCAGCCAACTATAGCTAGGATAAGATGGCGGTCAAATTATTTACATTGACGAAGACTGCTAGCTTGTTTCGCCAAACTAGCGCCACGACTGGAAGCGAATTAACATATTTTTTAAGTCGAAAAACAATTAATGCTTGGCAAAATACATGACCAAAAAGTGTTTGTTTCTAATTATGATACTTTGCCCACATTCCGTAATGATGATACAGTACACTCAAGCATTTTAGCAGTTTATGAACGCCTAATGTTATTTACAGTTGCGTGTGTGTTGACTGTGGGTTATTTATATGCTTTCTAGCTCATGTGGGGGGGGGGGGGGGGGGGGGGGGGGTTGTCGTTTCATGTTTGCTAAATACACTTCCAACTTGGAAGCAAGTTTTGTAGTCATATTTTGAATATAAACTAACTTTAAACTGCCCTTTTCTTGACTCTACAAGTCACCATTGACTTTGCCTTATTATTTATTGTAAATTATTTCAATTATTTGTACAAGTTACTGTTTACGCTGTACGTTGTTCATATTTGATGTCATCTATTTTATTGTCCACATTATTATTTATTATTATACGGGAGCCAGGCAACGACATATCTAGTATCTATCTAGTGTCTATCTAGTGTCTATCTAGTATCTATCTATCTAGTATCTATCTATCTAGTATCTATCTGTCTAGTATCTGTGTCTATCTAGTATCTGTCTATCTAGTATCTGTCTATCTAGTATCTGTCTATCTAGTATCTATCTATCTATCTAGTATCTATCTATCTAGTATCTATCTAGTATCTGTCTGTCTATCTAGTATCTATCTATCTAGTATCTATCTATCTAGTATCTATCTATCTAGTATCTATCTATCTAGTATCTATCTATCTAGTATCTGTATCTATCTAGTATCTGTCTATCTATCTAGTATCTGTCTATCTATCTAGTATCTGTATCTATCTAGTATCTGTCTAGTATCTGTCTAGTATCTGTCTAGTATCTGTCTAGTATCTGTCTATCTAGTATCTGTCTATCTAGTATCTGTCCGTCTATCTAGTATCTATCTAGCTAGTATCTGTCCGTCTATCTAGTATCTATCTAGCTAGTATCTGTCTATCTAGCTAGTATCTGTCTATCTAGTATCTATTTAATATCTATCTCTCTAGTATATATCTGTCTATCTATCTATCTAGTATCTATCTGTCTATCTATCTATCTAGTATCTATGTATCGAGTATCCATCTAGTATCCATCTATCTAGTATCTATCTAATATCTATCTAATATTTATCTATCTAGTATATATCTAGTATATATCTAGTATCCATCTAGTATCCATCTAGTATCTATCTAGTATCTATCTAGTATCTATATATCTAGTATCTATTTAATATCTATCTATCTAGTATCTAACTAGTATCTATCTAATATCTATCTATCTAGTATATATCTATCTATCTAGTATCTATCTATCTAGTATCTATCATCTATCTAGTATCTATTTATATATCTAGTATCTATTTATCTATCTAGTATATATCTAGTATCTATCTATCTATCTTCAATGAACTGTTGAATGAATTGCTTGAAGAGTCAAGCAGAGAATTGCTTAAAGAATTGTCGACTGACATGTTTGTCATTTCCCCAAAAAACCTCATCAGATGCCTTACACCAGACGCTACACGTCCTCAGACAGAGACAGCCGCAGCAGCTACCATGATCGTTACAGAGACCGAGACAGAGGACGAAGACACCGACACAGAAGATCGCCTACGTACTCTTCTAGCAGTGACCGAGACCGAGATCGGGACCGACGTGGACGGGCTCAGAGACAGGATGCGAGTTTTGTACGCTCGAGGAGGTATGTATACCTGTGTCATCATCAGTAGATGTATGGGATAATAATGGAAATGCTTTGGTTGGTTGGAGCTTACATTCTTCTTGCAAAACAGTGTTTTAAAATGTTAAATATCACATTAAAAAAAATGGATTTAGACAGAGAGGACCTCCTCTTATACACACAAGTGTCCCATACTCTCTGCAGTTGAGTAAATAAACTATTTGCGGAAATTTGACCATATAATTTTTATATTTTCCAATAGTTGATAAATACAAGGATGAAGAGTCTTGAACCAGTCATGATGTGCTATATATATCACTATATTGACACTTACTATGGTACCCATTATGGCATTGGATGCTCATATCACCTTCTACTTTGGTACATGACAAAAAAAATATATATATATATATTTTTTTTTACAAAATTAAAAAAATTAAATAAAATTAAAAAATATAAAAATTCATGAATTTTTTTTTAAAATAAAAATTAATAAAATAAAATATTTAAAAAAAAACTTTAATTATACAGTAAACCTCGGATATATCAGATTCAATTGTTCCCACTGGTTTTGTCCGATATAAGCGAAATCCGTTATATGCGTATACCGGAAAATGTCCGTTTTACGCATATATCGGATTTATATCCGGTATATGCGTAAATCAGATTTTATCCGTTATAAAAAGGCACTTCCTTGACTATGTTTCCAATGTACCTGGACGCGCAGGCAACGCTGCAAATGACGTCGTATAGCGGCCTGTCACGAATTGCCGAATCAGAGCGCCACGATGCGGCCATCTGATATATGCGAAGGAAATTTAATGGAAATGCATTGGAACGGGACTGGAGATTTTGTCCGAAATAGGCGAAATCCGTTATAAAAAATCCGATATATGCGATGAATTTTTATTGGAAATGCATTACAGAAAAATTGGTTCTTTTTTATCTGTCCGTTGTGAGCGAATTTCCGATATATCCGAGTCCGATATATCCGAGGTTTACTGTATATATCACTATATTGACATTTACTATGGTACCCATTATGACATTGGATGCTCATATCACCTTGTACTTTGGTACATGACAAAAAATATATATATATTTTTTCAAAAAAAAAAATAAAATAAAAAATAAAAATTCATGAATTAAAAAAAATTAAATAAAAATTAATAAAAAAAAGAAAAAAAAAACTTAAATTATATTAGGAAAGCAGGAAGTGAACAAATGTTGGGAAGTGAAAAAATGTAAAAAAAAAATGTAAAAAAGTACCAGATGGAGGGGTATATTATATATATTACTTATTAAATCCTACCCATCCATCTGGTACTTTTACAATCAGTAACTGTTACATTTGTTCACTTCCTGCTTTCCATAATAGTTTAAGGTTTTTTTTTTGTTTTTGTGTTTTTTTTTTTTAGGTTTTGAATGCGTCTTCTGAATGCCTTATAATTGTATTTTAGTTAAATTAGCAATTTTTATGCTTGGAAATGCTTCCTAATTGCCATAATTTGGGGGCTTTAGATCACTCTATATCGGTAAACCGAGGGTACATTGTTGTCTCGTCTCCCAAAACAGTCGGAGCTACGACAATCGCTCGACAGAGCACCGCCCGTTTGAGCGAAGATACTACGAGGGATACCGAAGGTTGGATCCGAGCCGTGATCACGAGCGGGAAAGGGAGCCGCACGGGACAGCGGAATGTTACTATCCACGGGACTTCTCCCCGAGCATGTATGACTACCGACGCAGCCGGGAAAGGGAACGGCCGCGGGACGAGTCATACCGCCGAAAGTGCAGCAGGCGTAAGCACAAACGAAGGCGGCGTAGAACCAGGTCCTATAGCCCATCCTCCTCGGTGAGTACAGCCACACCTCCGATGCTCTTTTTTTTAACTCTGCTCACCCCTTTTTTTTTCTATCTCTTCTATCTCGCGCTCGGCTCTCTCTCTCTCTGCCTCTTTCCTTCTCTAACCATTTTCTTTTTCACAGCCCCTGGATTCGGTAAGTAGTGCAATCTTTCTGATTTGGAATTTTTTGTCTTTACGTAGGCGGCTTTTGCTTACACTGTCATTTTTTGGGGGACATTTTCATTTTTATGCGGTTATTAAGAACCGGCTTCAAAATGCTTTCAGTCTCTCACACACACACACACACACACACACATGTTTTGAACAACAGCAACAAAATAAAAACACATTACAGTCGTCCCTCACTCTATCACACACTCTATACCAGGGGTCTCAAACTCAATTTACTTGGGGGGCCACTGGAGCTCGGGTCTGGGTGAGACTGGGCCGCATCAGGTTTCCAAAAACAAAAAAAAACGCATTTATTAAATAAAAAAAAAAACAAAAACAAAACTTTGCTTTGGTTCCAATTTTCTACAATAAAAGCTCTGATAAAACATTCCACTGTTCTCAAATATCTTACTTTTTATTTTTCTACAGTGGTCTAAAGTGAAATATAGTAATATTTCATAATATTTTTATGTTTTTATACTATTTCATAGTATAATAATAGCATCATAGCATAGTAATATTTCATAGTAAACCTGTTTACACCCATCTAAATACTGTTTTAACATTATTAGAGCCCTCTTGACATGAAATAACACCCCTATAGTCACCTGATACAACATTCCACTGTTCTCAAATATCTTAAATTTTATTTTTCGACACAAAATAAGATGAAAAATAAATAAACAAATCAAGAATAAAGAAAATCAATCAGTAATAAATAAATCAATATAATAATAATAATAAAACGGCAAATAATAAAAACTTAAGAAACCATATAGTTGGTGGGTAGACAAATTATTTTTTTCAGATTAAAATTAATTAGCCACTCCAAATTGTCCATAGGTATGAATGTGAGTGTGAATGGTTGTTTGTCTGTATGTGCCCTGCGATTGGCTTTCGACCAGTCCAGGGTGTACCCCGCCTTTCGCCCCAAAGACAGCTGGGATAGGCTCCAGCATATCCCTGCGACCCTTGTGAGGAAAAGCGGTAGAAAATGAATGAATGAATAATAATAATAATAATAACTCCGGTTTCCTCCCACAAACAGCACTCGATTCATCACACTGCAACTTAATACTCAAAATGTGTACAAACAATACTAATACTAGATTATACTGATACTAAAATACTAATACTAAAATGCTAATTTCGCAAGGGGGTGGCACAGCTCGGAGACCAGGGTTCAATTCCACCCTCGGCCATCTCTGTGTGGAGTTTGCATGTTCTCCCCGTGCATGCAAGACAGCTGGGATAGGCTCCAGCATATCCCCGCGACACTTGTGAGGAAAAAGCGGTAGAAAATGAATGAATGAATGGATAATCTAGAGCCAATGCGCGGATGCATGCAGAAAGTCGGAGCTTATCGTTCGATAAATCGATATATGCATTATCACGACAGGCCCAGGGGGACGACTGTATGTCTGGTTTTGTTGCTATTTTAAAGTAAAGAATGTAATAAATAAATAAATCGCAGTAAAGTGAAAATGTTCCGCCAAATATTATAACAAAGGATTCAATTGAGATCTTGACATTCCGATATCTTCCAAATTATTAAATTGCAACTTGGACCGCACCAGAAGTCTAGATTTCAGATAAGCAGGTTCTTGCTTGCTAACATTTTTGGGTCCACACCTCGAAGCTACTAAGGTCTGATTTAGTTGTACTACTGTTGTCTTTTTTTTTTTTTTTGGGTCTTTGCGTTTGAATGAATGGTTGGATGTGGCGGTTGCTTCCTTGTTTTTATAAGCAGCTGTGGTTTAAAAGGCAAAAGAGTTGGTGGGGGGGGCGGGGGGGTTGGGAAAGCAGAGGACAACATGTGATCTTTGACTTGTTCCCTTGCACTATATCCCTATCGTTATATATTCCCTTCACGTGGTGTCATGCGTGAATCGCTCCATGACCACCAAATCCACCACCAACCAACCATCAACTACCACCCTCCTCCTCCCTCCTCCGTCCGCCTGTGCCTGCCTGCCCTGACGCCACGGCTGCCCCCCCTGAATACCCCATGATCCATTTGGTCGCGTCGTGACCTGCTGATGTGCGGTTTGGGTGTGAAAAACAGCGGAGCAACAGCCGGACGCGGGCACTGAGTGTGAGGGACGACGAGGAAGGGCACCTGATCTGTCGGAGTGGGGACGTCCTGCAAGAGAGATGTACTCACTGCCACTACTCTTTCGTAACCCTTCTCCATAATGAGTATGACAAAGCATAGAGCATTTAAATGGGAGTTCCTGATGATGATGATGATGATGCCTTGCTAGAATGCTCTTCGCTCTAAGCTGAATTAGCAGGGTGGATTGCAGCAACAAGGAAGTTTCTGTGAGGGACGTTTAGATATCTTTGGCCATTTTTTAAAACTTTTTTTTCCTCTTAAATTCAGGAAAATAAGCCGTGGAGCATTTCTTGTGTTTCACAGGAATAGAACCATTCTCACTTTGCATTTGTTTCTCTCTGTCGCATTGCAAAAAGGCGAGCTAATTTTAATTTTTCAGGTATTTTCTTAGCAAGATCATTTTTATTTTGTTTTTTTCAAGACATTTACAACCAACTCACATATACATTACACACTTTTTAATACATTTAACTTAAAAAAATGTTTTTGTTTTTATTTCCTTGTTTTCGGAGGGGGGTTGTGCCCACTTTTCGATGCCTGCAAATTGGTCATCAAAGGAAAAAGAGCACTTTACACCCCCCTCCCATTTTCCCCTTCATTTATCATAGTAATATGTATTAAGTTACCATAGGTAATCATTGTGTGTTTTTTTTAAGCCTGCCAGGTCGAATAGGCAGCCATTTTTTTTTGAAAGTAGGACGTGTGCAGTAGGATGCATTTATCCCTCCTGAAATTTGCGTGACTAATTTCTCCTGTTTTTTTTCCTCCCCGCCCCCACCACCACTGTCGCTCCCTTTTCCCTTTTCTCTTTGTGTTATGCTGCAGACGAGATTGTGAGCACTTTGGGGGAAGGCACCTTCGGGAGGGTGATGCAGTGCATCGACCATCGCAGGTATGTGTCGGTTGAAAATGGACATGTCACATGACTCACTCAATGGTATACATGTCAGTTATTAAAATGATTATTATATTATTATTATTATTATATTTTGACTCATATGTCAAGGCACATAGAATATTGTGTTCTAGGGCTATATAAACACGGAACATACCATACTTAATAAAAAAAGGAGGTCCAGCTTTTTAAACAGCTTTTTAAGAAAAGGGGTTAGGGTTGGTAGTGAATGAGTTATTTTTTTTCCAAAATGTCTGGCAAAAACAATACCATTTCCCAATAATATAATATAAAAAATAATATAATACTCACAAATATGCAGTGTGAATTAACACCTTACCCTAGTGCTTATTAAGAGGAAGAAATGAGACAGAAACTGAATTGTTTTCATTCTATGAACAAATAAAGTGCCCACACACATAAGAATTTTATGTCCAGATTCTGTCTCTAGTGTCCCAACTGTAAAAGAACCACTACCTACATGTAGATGATTTGTTTGGCCACTCGATGCCACAAAATAATGCATGAGCAAATGGAGTAGTTTGGCCGTATGGTAATGGAGACGCCAGAATCTGTCTATAGTGTCCCAACTCTAAAATAACCAATATCTACACGCGGATGCTTTGTTTGGGCACTTGAGTCCACCAACCTATGTGTGAGCAAGTGGACTACTTTGGGCCTTATGATAATGGAGATGCCAGAATCTGTCTATAGTGTCCCAACTCTAAAATAACCAGTATATACGCATGCATGCATTGTTTGGGCACTTGATTCCACAAACTTATGTGTGAGCAAGTGGACTAGTTTAGGCCGTATGATAATGGAGATGCCAGAATCTGTCTATAGTGTCCCAACTCTAAAATAACCAGTATGAACGCATGCATGCATTGTTTGGGCACTCTATTTCACAAAATGGTGTGAGCAAGTGGACAAGTTTGACCCGTATGATAATGGAGATGCCAGAATCTGTCTATAATGTCCCAACTCTAAAATAACCAGTATGAATGCATGCATGCATTGTTTGGGCACTTGATTCCACAAACCTATGTGTGAGCAAGTGGACTAGTTTGGGCCGTATGATAATGGAGATGCCAGAATCTGTCCATAATGTCCCAACTCTAAAATAACTAGTATTTACGCACAAATGCATTATTTGGCTACTTGATTCCACCAACCTATGTGTGAGCAAGTGGACTAGTTTGACCCGTATGATAATGGAGATGCCAGAATCTGTCTATAATGTCCCAACTCTAAAATAACCAGTATTTACGCATGCATTGTTTGGGCACTTGATTCCACAAACCTATGTGTGAGCAATGGACTAGTTTGGGCCGTATTATAATGGAGATGCCAGAATCTGTCTATAATGTCCCAACTCTAAAATAACTAGTATTTACGCATGCATGCATTGTTTGGGCACTCAATTCCACAAACGTATGTGTGAGCAAGTGGACTAGTTTGGGCCGTATGATAATGGAGATGCCAGAATCTGTCTATAATGTCCCAACTCTAAAATAACCAGTATTTACACATGCATGCATTGTTTGGGTACTTGATTCCACAAACCTATGTGTGAGCAAGTGGACTAGTTTGGGCCTTATGATAATGGAGATGCCAGAATCTGTCTATAATGTCCAAACTCTAAAATAACCAGTATGAACGCATGAATGCATTGTTAGGGCACTTGATTCCACAAACCTATGTGTGAGCAAGTGGACTAGTTTGATTCTTGGAGATGCCAGAATCTGTCTATAATGTCCCAACTCTAAAATAACTAGTATTTACGCATGCATGCATTGTTTGGGCACTTGATTCCACAAACCTATGTGTGAGCAAGTGGACTAGTTTGGGCCGTATGATAATGGAGATGCCAGAATCTGTCTATAATGTCCCAACTCTAAAATAAACACTATTTACGCATGCATGCATTGTTTGGGCACTTGATTCCACAAACCTATTTGAGCAAGTGGACTAGTTAGGCCCGTATGATGATGGAGATGCCAGAATCTGTCTATAATGTCCCAACTCTAAAAGAAACACTATCTGCCTATGGATGCTTACAAAAAACGAGGATCCAACATACTAGTTGGAAGACCTTTTACTGTGACTCTAGTATGTTTACTGGGGAACCCATGTATTGTGTTTTGTTTCCATAAAAGTCGGATTTGTGGTTTAATTTTAATTTTATGTTTTTTTTTTTAAAGGGGCGGCACCAATGTTGCCCTGAAAATTATCAAGAACGTGGAAAAGTACAAAGAAGCAGCCCGCCTTGAGATCAATGTGCTGGAGAAGATCAACGAGAAGGACCCTGACAACAAATTGTAAGTTCTGGCTTCACAAAAGGGGGGGGGGGGGGGGTACAGCAGGAACGACCGAGACACTGCAGGTGTTCAATTCTGGTTCACCATGTTCCTTTTTATTTAAAAAAAAACTGTTAGATAGTCTAAAACTCTGTACAGTGTCAGTATAATTGCTTCTTACAGAGCCCTAGCACGATCAGAGTTGCACAACACTTACATACGACCAGGTTAATACCAGAATGTCTCTGTTCAAAGTCACAAGCACATGTGCAAGCCGTGGTTATTTTTGGTTACACAATCGACACCTGAAAAACGGGTCCGAACTTCCAAAATCTGGCCCACATGTTGTTGTTTTTTTTAGCCGCTTTTAATGTCATTGAATCCCGTTTTTGTCTTGCAGCCTCTGCGTGCAGATGTACGACTGGTTTGACTACCACGGTCACATGTGCATCTCTTTTGAGCTGCTCGCTCTCAGCACCTTCGATTTCCTCAAAGAAAACAACTACCTACCCTACTCCATCGGTCAGGTCCGACACATGGCCTACCAAATCTGTCTCGCTGTCAAGTGTAAGTTTATTTTCATAATAAAACAACTAAAATATGTATATAAGTAAAACAGCTGGCCATCTGCATGGCGATATTGCTATTATTGCCTATTACTGTCAGTATGTGTACCACTGCTTAATCTAGTACTTTTTTTAGGTTACTTATTAGATTTTTTCTGTTTGTGTTTGTATCATTTCCAAACAACGGAGACTATTGATACAACAAGTTCGTAGTGCCAAAATAACCTTAAACAAATGCACCATTCTTGTCCCTCTCCCTAGTCCTGCACGACAATAAGCTGACACACACGGACCTAAAGCCTGAGAACATCCTGTTCGTCAACTCGGATTTCACTATGTCTTACAACGTGGAGAAGGTAAGATGCCGTGTAGAAACGTGTCATTGTTTTTCAATCATGCCACAATTAATCTGTAAATGTAAACTCTTGCCTACGATGATCTGGAATATCAGTATCAATAGTCCGTCCAAATATCAGTTACCGTAAATTCCGATGTACAAGCCACACCCATTAAATTCAGAGCAAAAATAGAAATGGATAGTGCTGCATTGTTGCCTCTGTAAAGCATAGGGAGCTAGAGGACCTAGAGTCCAAAGCCCAGAGGGAGGCTGACGTCATTGCAGCGCCCGAATGATTAAATGCATTGATCAGTTGCAATGCTTTATGGAAAAGCATGAATGAAAATGATGTTTTTTTTATGTCCGGCCGCTCCAAATTCGCATAACAAAAACATCAAATAACAGCAAATAAAATTTCATTGTACAGGGAAATTGTAGCTTACACCTTCACTGACACAAAGCAAATCTGTTTAGCATGTAAGGGAATTTAGATCAACAATACTATCTGCCCCAATGGCTGGACGAGACACAAAAAAAATCTAAAAATAAAATAAAATTATGTTTTTGTTTTAATTTTAAACTTGTATTAGTACATGTTTGTTAGTATTAGCGGCTTATGCACCAGAAAGTACACTAATCAAGTTTAGAGCAAAAATAGAAAAATGGTGGATGGTGCTGCAATATTGCCTGTGTACAACAAAGGGAGCTAGAGGACCTGGAGTCCAAAGCCCAGAGGGAGGCTGACGTCATTGCAGCGTATTATTAGCGGCTTATGCACCAGAAAGTACACTAATCAAGTTTAGAGCAAAAATAAAAAAATGGTGGATGGTGCTGCAATGTTACCTCTGTACAACAGAGGGAGCTAGAGGACCTAGAGTCCAAAGCTCAGAGGGAGGCTGACGTCATTGCAGCGTATAATTAGCAGCTTATGCACCAGAAAGTACACTAATCAAGTGAACGTGCATTCCAGCATGTTAACCCATAAAAAACCAGCACATTCAGGACATTTTAGTATGGTCACGGTTTTGCTTCAGCAACGCACCGAAGATAAAGCAAGTGTTTTTTTTCTGGTAGAAGCGAGAAGAAAGGACGGTTAAAAGCACGGCGGTACGCATCGTGGACTTTGGCAGCGCCACTTTTGACCACGAGCATCACAGCACTATCGTCTCCACCAGACACTACAGAGCCCCCGAGGTCATATTAGGTGAGCTTGGAAATCGGTCACATTGTATATTTTGCTTCGGCCTTCAATTCTTGCTCTCTTGTGTATTTGAACACGTCATCGTATCTGCATCTGTATGTTCACTCCATGTTTCTCCTGCTTCAGAAATGGGCTGGAGCCACCCCTGTGACGTGTGGAGCATTGGCTGTATCCTATTTGAGTACTACCTGGGCTTCACCTTGTTTCAGGTACGCTGACACCGGTCTGACTCCAATGGTCTGATAGGAGTTGCACAAAAATATAGACAAACAAATACAAAAGATGGGCCATCTCTTGCAAAGATGATCAATACAGATGCTCGATTGTGACTTTCTTACTGATACACCGCCTATTGGCAGCAGCTCATCCCCCTCATGCTAATGATGACCACACGATGCCTCTTTTACTCTGATACTGAGAAGACAGATTTGCACATCTAGCAAAGCTTTATTCTCCTCGTAGCCAACACATGCAACGAAAGTAGTATAAAATATCATATGAAAACACAAAAAAAAATGCACAAACAGAGGGAAACCATGTCAACAAACTGCCTAGCTTAAGTAAACATGCACACAGTAGCCAGTTTATGACAATAGCCATGTTTACATGAGGAGTTTTTCCTCTTTCCGAATGGAATATTACCGAATGACCTTTCCGAAAGCAATGGTATACATGGAAAGGAATATTCCAATCGCGCGTCTGCATGCGGCGCTATAATCAACCAGAATAGTCAATGGGGCATGCGCAGGAAAGCGTAAACATCAACATCACGTGATACCGACTTCCTCTAGTTTTTCTTTCACTCGTTGGAATAGCTACATAATCATAATATTCATTCATTTTCTAACGCTTATCCTCACAAGGGAATAAACTCATAATATTATGAGTAGCATATTATTATTTAATTAAATAACATTTTTTTACTATTATTTATTTATTATTTTTAAAAAAATTGTATCTTTTAAAAAATATTAAAAAATATATATATATGTGTATATATATAGTGTGTGACTAGAATAAATAATATACATAAATAATAAAATAAAAAAATCATATTGGAAAATATAAAAAATATTAGATTTTTTTTTTTATTGAAATATGCTACTCCTCATAATATCCTCATAGTATTGCCAGTTTTTCCTTCGTCCAGTCTTGAAATTTAGTTTGAATCAAAAACAAACTTTCCGCAGCAGTCCAGTGCCGATTGCTCGCCTCCATTTTTTTTTAAATGTAAGAACATCTGGAGCAACGTGTTACGTCATATCTCAGCATTCGCTGAAAGAACGCTACCCGGGAACAGGAAAAGATAAAGTCCAATCCTTCTAATATTTTATAATTAAGCTCGGCACATGTTTTATATAGATATGTATTTTCTTTTTTTAAATAAAACTGGACTTGTGAATGGCATATAGAAGGGTTTAGATTCTGTTCCACAGATGGCGCTAATGCACACGAAAGCTAATAAACAACAGAAGAAGAAAAACACCACAAAGAAGAACGCAGTCCGATTGAGCGGGTCCAAGATGGAAAGGAATATTCCACCCCTGGGAATCCCATTATATATTCATTCGGATTGGCACTTTTCTTTCGGAATGAGGTGTATATACAAAGGTTAGATTTTTTTCCGTTTGAGCAAATAACCCGAATGGAATTGGAATATTTGGGTCCATGTAAACGTGGCTAATGTGACTCAAACAGCCTGAAGTGTGCCCACTTAAACGGGTTCCACTGTACAGTAATTTCTCATCACGGTTTCAATTGTGTTAATTTAGTTAGTTTATTTGTTAATAATAATATTATTAAATTATTATTATTTATAATTATTTTTTATAATTATTATTATTTATAATTATTTTATTATTATTATTATAAATTTATTTTTTAAATAATAATTTAATAATATTTTTTCAATGAGACAATAGACACCACAGGAAGTACAAGTAAAAAATAAAATAAAAGAACAGTAAGGAACTCTCCCAATACTAACATGTGAGTCCCAAATTGGTGTATACATGTTTAAAGGTGGCTATAGGGGTGTTATTTCACATCTAGAGGGCTCTAATCATGTAAAAAAAAATACATATTTAGCATGTGATAAGCAGGTTTTCTATTGTATGAAAGCATATCTAATATGAATGTTAACAGAAGGGAAGGAAGGAGCGTTTCTGACGTTTCGGCTTGTTTCAGACCCATGACAACAGGGAGCACTTAGCCATGATGGAGAGAATCCTCGGACCCGTGCCATCCAGAATGATTCGTAAGACAAGGTGAGAATCACACGTGATTTAAAAAAAAAAAAAAAAAACAGGTACAGACTTAATCATGCGAGTCTGAACGTATCCTCCGTTTCTCCTCTCCAGGAAGCAAAAGTATTTCTATCGAGGCCGCCTGGACTGGGACGAGAGCTCCTCGGCGGGGAAATACGTCCGGGAGAACTGCAAGCCCCTGAGGGTGAGAGCGGTGGGAAAAAGGAATTCTCAAAGTGAGGCAGGAAAGAGTCATGTTTTTTTTTTTTTTCTACCCTTTTCCAGCGATACTTGCTGTCGGAGGCGGAGGAGCACCATCAGCTCTTTGACCTCATCGAAAGCATGTTGGAGTACGAGCCGTCCAAGAGACTGGCGCTATCGGACTCCCTCAAACACCCCTTTTTCGACTGCGGAAGCGGCTGCGAGGCGGCAGGCAGCAAGAGCTGGGAGGCCAACCGCGACATCAGCCGGTGATGCTCCGTTCAGCAAACCCGGTCCAAAGACTGGTACAGAGCACGTTTACTATACACAAGGGGGGGGGTAGGTGAGCTGTTATGCGGTGGTGGAATCACGGGAACCTACAGCTGAGAGAGGTCCGAGAAGTGGGGGGGAAGTGGTTCAGATCAGACCTTTTTTTGTGCACCCAAAGTAGCCCCTCTATGCAGCCCTCGTCTTCCTCATCAACGTCCGTCCATCAACATTACGTGGGACATCAAGACTGGAGGGAATCAAGTCCGTTTCGGAGAAAGAAATGTCTTCCTCTTAAGAGTGATTAGCATTTTTCTACGTTTTTAAGCATAAACGTGTGCTCGTTATTCACCAGTATGATATTGACGCACACTCCACCTCTCCCAGTCTTATTGGTTTGTTACCCCCGGCGAGCAAGCACTGACTGTGGGGTTTATTTATGTGTTTATGTGATGATTATTCTATTTTTTTTTTTTACATTATGCATTGCTTTCTACGTGACGGTATAAGGAGGGTGTTTATCTTCATGTATCACGCAGGAAGTTCTCTCATACTTGCCTTTTCCTCCATGCGTGATGTCATCACACAAGAAGCCAAGCACATCCTTCCTGGCGGCGTCCAAAGGAGCCCCGCGCAACTTGTATGACAATATTTATTTTTCTGTGAATGGGTGTGGGTGTGGGTGTGGGCCGCCTCCCCCTTTCCTCCCGATAGGTCATTGCCCTTTGCCTCCCATACCTTACCTACATGGGGAGTTTTTTTTTTTGTATGAAATGATAAAAAAGTGTATATATGTATGTATAATGCTGTAGAATTAAAAAGTCATCCTTTCCACGGGCTCACTGTGCTTATTTTAAACAATCATCTTAATACACGTGCCTAAAAAAAAAAAACAACCAATAACAATACAGCATGGGGCGTGGTTGCCTTCCCGATCCAGCCAATCGCATTCAAGTATACACACGAGCCTGATAGTAATTAAAATTAATCTCTGTGGCGACTCCAGAATCAGGAAAAAGCCGAAAAAACTAACAAATTATTACTATTACTTTTAATATTTTTGTTAAATAAAGCATTGAAACAACTCCATGATTTAAAATACGTCACACTAGCAACTTGACTACTATCAGCTTGATGAGAAGATGACCAGAAGAACTACAATAACATCAAACAAGCGACAGAATCTTCTGGTAAGATTCTAATAATTTTAGGACAAACGAGTGAAGCGAGTACTAAAATAGTATAACGTTAAACATTCGTCTATCGCTGTTATTTGGTATTATTACTCATTTAGAAATTGAATATTTTCGTAGTTTGCGCATAGAAAGCTGCTAGCTAGCTAGCTAGCTGTTTACAACCTACTCAATACGTTTTTTAAGCTATTATTAAAGCCTTCTGGACATCAAATAACACCACTATATTCACATTTACACACATTCTCCCAATAGGTCATTGCCCTTCCCTCCCATAACTACATGGGGAGTATTTTTTTGTATGAAATGATTAAAAGTGTATATATGTATGTATAATATTGTAGAATTAAAAAGTAATCCTTTCCTTTTAAACAATCATCTTAATACACGTGCCTAACAAAAACAACCAATAACAATACAGTATGGGGCGTGGTCGCCTTCCCGATCCAGCCAATCGCATTCAAGCATACACAGGAGCCAAGACAAACCTGACAGTAATTAAAATTAATCTCTGTGGCGACTCCAGAATCAGGAAAAAGCCGAAAAAGACACAAATTATAACTATTAACTTTAATATTTTTGTTAAATAAAGCATTGAAACAACTCCATGATATAAAATACGTCACAGTAGCAACTTGACCTAGACGTCAGCTTGATGAGAAGATGACCAGAAGAACTACAATAACATCAAACAAACGACAGAATCTTCTGGTAAGTTTCTAATAATTTTGAGACAAACGAGTGAAGAGAGTACTAAAATAGTATAACATTAAACCTTCGTCTATCGCTGTTAATTGGTATTATTACTCATTTAGAAATTTAATATTTTCGTACTTTGCGCATAGAACACTGCTAGCTAGCTGTTTACAATTTACTCAATACGTTTTTTAAGCTATTATTAAAGCCTTCTGGATATCAAATAACACCACTATAATCACCGTTACACACATTACCCTAATATAGTTGATATAATAAGAGAAAATAAGTTTTTAAGACATAGATAATTGTGTTAAATCTGCTGTCAGGTTTAGTGCGCGTGACCAGTTTTTGTTTACTTTTGACAGCTCGACCTCAGCTCTGTGTTTTCTGGCCGTGCGTCACGTGACCCTGCTGGCCCCCCTCCAGACCGGAACGGATCCAAGCAGGATTTACTACAACAGGTGTGTCCCTTCATAAGCTTCCCCATCTGTCCTCACATTTTCGGCCCCATTCATCCTTCAGTCCTCATCAATCAACTCCTTTTTAGGGTGTGGGCGGGGCTTAAGCCTCACAGGGATATACAGTATTGATTCATTGCTTAGTTATCATAGGGGCAGACCCTTTTTACATGGTCTGACTGAGACATGGACCAAAAGTGAGTCCGAGTCCGTTGCCTGGTATGGTAATATACTGCAAAATTAGTCAGCATAAGCAAAAACAAGCAATCTTATCATTCAAATCCTTTGGCTTTTTGCCCCACAAAAGTTGTAATAATCTAATAATAGTCCAAAAATCAATGTCAAAGATATATATATATTTTTTCTTTACAGGAAATAATACAGTAATCACTCATTCAGACCATGATATATTTTTGTAGCTAAAGTATAGAAAATCGTAAGGGGGTATGTCGTTTTTTTCAGTTTTTTTCAACTTGCTTCAAATGCACTTTTTTGGTGAAAAAAACAAGGGAAAACTCACTCACGCTCAACAAGGACCCCAGAAGCACCCAAAAATGGCATAAAATGCCAGATTTTGAATTTGGTGATTTTTGAAAAAAACGTAAGGGGTTAGTATGTCGTTTTTTCATTTTTTTCAACTTGCTTATAAAGCACTTTTCTGTCAAAAATAAAAGTGGAAACCTCACACACGCTCAACAGGGGACCCAGAAGCATCCAAAAATGGCATAAAATGCCAGATTTTCAATTTGATGATTTTTGAAAAAAAATGTAAGGGGTTAGTATGTCGTTTTTTTTTCAGTTTTTTTCAACTTGCTTCTAATGCACTTTTTTTGTCAAAAACACAATGAAAACCTCACTCATGCTTAACAGGGGCCCCAGGAGGACCCAAAAATGGCATAAAATTCCAGAGTTTGAATTTGGTCATTTTTGACAAAAAACGTTTTTTTCTGTTTTTTTCAACTTCCTTCTAATGCACTTTTTTGGTGGAAAAAAACAAAAGAAATCTCACTCACGCTCAACAGGGGCCCCAAGAGCATCCAGAAATGGCATAAAATGCCAGATTTTGAATTTGGTGATTTTTGAAAAAAACGTAAGGGGTTAGTATGTCGTTTTTTTCCAGTTTTTCAACTTGCTTTTAAAGCACTTTTCTGTCAAAAATAAAAGTGGAAACCTCATACACGCTCAACAGGGGACCCAGAAGCATCCAAAAATGGCATAAAATGCCAGTGTTTGAATTTGGTCATTTCTGACAAAAAACGTAAGGGGTTAGTATGTCGTTTTTTTGAACTTGCTTCTAATGCACTTTTTTGGTCAAAAAAACAAGGGAAAACTCACACACACTCAACAGGGGCCCCAGAAGCACCCAAAAACGGCATCAAATGTTGGTGTTTGCGAGCGGTGATTATTAACAAAAATCATAAGGGGTTAGTATGTCGTTTTTTTCAGGGTTTTTTTCGTTTTTTTTTTTAAGCTTGCTTCTAATGCACTTTTCTGGTAAAAAAAAAAAAAACATGGGAAAACACACACGCTCAACAGGGACCCCAGAAACGGCATAAAATGGCGGTGTTTGCGGGCGGTGATTTTTGACTGTTGTGGGATAATGACATAATAATAATAATAATAAAAGGTGATCAGGTCTGATGCTTGCGCGTTTCACAGAACATCATTGAACACCTAGTGACCAGTATAGAATAGAACATATCACAGTGTCTTTGAATGCCTCATACAGTAATGTGTACTTTTATTTCATATAACACATAGTATGCTCAAGTGTTTCATTTTAAGCAAAATACTGTGTACAGTAGGCGTATTTTGTGAGTATCACTTGGGAGTATTTGTGATTATTCAGTGGGAAAAGGTTTGGCTGAAGTAAACAAGCAGCTGCTGGTCTGGCCTGGGTGTATTTTTATAAGTAAGCCTTGCGTCTTCATGTAATCCACTTTAAGGAGCACAAGGGGTCACATCCTCTAAAGTAGACACACATACTGTATATCCTGTATGCCACTTAGTGGACGCACATCACTTCGGCTCCAACAGTCTTCATCGGCTTCTCTTCTTCACAGATTTGGCCTATCGTTTCGAAAAAGCAATGGATTCCATCTTGTCACTGGGCGCCTCCTTCAAACACTTGAGCAGCACCAACACCGGCTCCCCCAAGAGAGGCGCGAAAGGCCGCAGGAGCAGCTTCACGCGCCGGGCGAGCATCAGCAGACGGAGAAGTCTTCCCTGCAGCAGCCAGAAGGTCCCGGATTCGTGGCTGAGAGTCTACCAGGCGGAACTCAAACAAGAAAGGTCAGCAAAAAAAACCCTGAAATTGTCAAGCGTTATCAGGGCGTTTGTCAGCAAGTCATGCAGTGGTTTGTACAGATCGATGTTGTCAGTTTCGTAATAGGATTTCCATTCTGGGGCTGCAAATTTTTTAAACCCCTTTTTATAATTATGTCATGAATGAATTGATAGGGGGCTGCACGGTAGACAAGTGGTTAGCGCGCAGACCTCACAACTAGGAGACCCGAGTTCAAGCCCACCCTCAGCCATCTCTGTGTGGAGTTTTCTCCGGCTTCCTCCCACATTCCAAAAACATGCTAGGTTAATCGGCGACTCCAAATTGTCCATAGGTATGAATGTGAGTGTGAATGGTTGTTTGTCTATATGTGCCCTGTGATTGGCTGGCTGGCCACCAGTTCAGGGTGTACCCCGCCTCTCGCCCCCCCGTGACTCTCGTGAAGATAAGTGGTAGAAAATGAATGAATGAATGAATTGATAGGGATGCTTGAGAGTGGACTAATGGGTTTGTTGGCCGTGTGCCGTTTTGTGTTCAGGAAAAGGCAGCAAGCAACACTTGCTAAGAAAAACGCTGAAAGGTCCGTCAGAAAGACCCACTTCAGGAGCCATCACTGCCTGCCAAGGGTACGTAACGTGACTTGAACTGATTTGAAGTGATTCAGTTTTTTTCAACTTGCTTCAAATGTAGTTTTCTGGTAAAAAAAAAAAAAACAACAAAAAAACAAGGGAAACCTCACACACACACAACAGGGGCCCCAGGAGGACCCAAAAATGGCATAAAATGCCAAAGTTTGAATTTGGTAATTTTTGACAAAAAAGGGGTTAGTATGTCGTTTTTTTTTCAGTTTTTTCAACTTGCTTCTAATGCACTTTTTTGGTGAAAAAAACGCGGGAAACCTCACTCACGCTCAACAGGGGCCCCAGGAGGACCCAAAAATGGCACAAAATGCCAAAGTTTAAATTTGGTCATTTTTGACAAAAAACGTAGGGGTTAGTATGTTGTTTTTTTCACTTTTTTCAACTTGCCTCTAATGCACTTTTTTGGTGAAAAAAACACGGGAAACCTCACTCATGCTTAACAGGGGCCCAGGAGGACCCAAAAATTGCATAAAATGCCAAAGTTTAAATTTGGTCACTTTTGACAAAAAACGACATACGTTTTACGTTTTTTGTCAAAAATCACCAAATTGAAAATCTGGCATTTTATGCCATTTTTGGGTGCTTCTGGGTCCCCTGTTGAGCGTGTGTGAGGTTTCCACTTTTATTTTTGACAGAAAAGTGCTTTAAAAACAAGTCAAAAAAATGAAAATAAACGACATACTAACCCCTTACGTTTTTTGTCAAAAATCACCAAATTGAAAATCTGGCAGTTTATGCCATTTTTGGATGCTTCTGGGTCCCCTGTTGAGCGTGTGTGAGGTTTCCACTTTTATTTTTGACAGAAAAGTGCTTTAAAAGCAAGTTGAAAAAAAAAAAAAAAACGACATACTAACCCCTTACGTTTTTTGTCAAAAATCACCAAATTGAAAATCTGGATTTTTATGCCATTTTTGGATGCTTCTGGGTCCCCTGCTGAGCGGGTGTGAGGTTTCCACTTTTATTTTTGACAGAAAAGTGCTTTAAAAGCGAGTTGAAAAAAATGAAAAAAACGACATACTAACCCCTTATGTTTTTTTCCAAAAATCACCAAATTGAAAATCTGGCATTTTATGCCATTTTTGGATGCTTGTGGGTCCCCTGTTGAGCGTGTGTGAGGTTTCCACTTTTATTTTTGACAGAAAAGTGCTTTAAAAGCAAGTCAAAAAAATGAAAAAAAAAAACGACATACTAACCTTACGTTTTTTGTCAAAAATCACCAAATTGAAAATCTGGCATTTGATGCCATTTTTGGATGCTTCTGGGTCCCCTGTTGAGCGTGTGTGAGGTTTCCACTTTTATTTTTGACAGAAAAGTGCTTTAAAAGCAAGTCGAAAAAATGAAAAAAACGACATACTAACCCCTTACGTTTTTTGTCAAAAATCACCAAATTGAAAATCTGGCATTTTATGCCATTTTTGGGTGCTTCTGGGTCCCCTGTTGAGCGTGTGTGAGGTTTCCACTTTTATTTTTGACAGAAAAGTGCTTTAAAAGCAAGTCAAAAAAATGAAAAAAAAAACGACATACTAACCCCTTACGTTTTTTGTCAAAAATCACCAAATTGAAAATCTGGCATTTTATGCCATTTTTGGATGCTTCTGGGTCCCCTGTTGAGCGTGTGTGAGGTTTCCACTTTTATTTTTGACAGAAAAGTGCTTTAAAAGCAAGTCGAAAAAATGAAAAAAAAACGACATACTAACCCCTTACGTTTTTTGTCAAAAATCACCAAATTGAAAATCTGGCATTTTATGCCATTTTTGGATGCTTCTGGGTCCCCTGTTGAGCGTGTGTGAGGTTTCCACTTTTATTTTTGACAGAAAAGTGCTTTAAAAGCGAGTTGAAAAAAAAGAAAAATGACATACTAACCCCTTACGTTTTTTTCCAAAAATCACCAAATTGAAAATCTGGCATTTTATGCCATTTTTGGGTGCTTCTGGGTCCCCTGTTGAGCGTGTGTGAGGTTTCCACTTTTATTTTTGACAGAAAAGTGCTTTAAAAGCAAGTCGAAAAAATGAAAAAAAACGACATACTAACCCCTTACGTTTTTTTTCAAAAATCACCAAATTCAAAATCTGGCATTTTATGCTATTTTTGGATGCTTCTGGGTCCCCTGTTGAGCGTGTGTGAGGTTTCCACTTTTATTTTTGACAGAAAAGTGCTTTAAAAGCAAGTCAAAAAAATGAAAAAAAACGACATACTAACCCCTTACGTTTTTTGTCAAAAATCACCAAATTGAAAATCTGGCATTTTATGCCATTTTTGGATGCTTGTGGGTCCCCTGTTGAGCGTGTGTGAGGTTTCCACTTTTATTTTTGACAGAAAAGTGCTTTAAAAGCAAGTCGAAAAAATGAAAAAAAACGACATACTAACCCCTTACGTTTTTTGTCAAAAATCACCAAATTGAAAATCTGGCATTTTATGCCATTTTTGGATGCTTCTGGGTCCCCTGTTGAGTGTGTGTGAGGTTTCCACTTTTATTTTTGACAGAAAAGTGCTTTAAAAGCGAGTTGAAAAAAATGAAAAAAACGACATACTAACCCCTTACGTTTTTTTCCAAAAATCACCAAATTGAAAATCTGGCATTTTATGCCATTTTTGGATGCTTGTGGGTCCCCTGTTGAGCGTGTGTGATGTTTCCACTTTTATTTTTGACAGAAAAGTGCTTTAAAAGCAAGTCAAAAAAATGAAAACAAAAAACGACATACTAACCCCTTACGTTTTTTGTCAAAAATCACCAAATTAAAAATCTGGCATTTTATGCCATTTTTGGGTGCTTCTGGGTCCCCTGTTGAGCGTGTGTGAGGTTTCCACTTTTATTTTTGACAGAAAAGTGCTTTAAAAGCAAGTCGAAAAAATGAAAAAAAACGACATACTAACCCCTTACGTTTTTTTTCAAAAATCACCAAATTCAAAATCTGGCATTTTATGCTATTTTTGGATCCTTCTGGGTCCCCTGTTGAGCGTGTGTGAGGTTTCCACTTTTATTTTTGACAGAAAAGTGCTTTAAAAGCAAGTCGAAAAAATGAAAAAAAACGACATACTAACCCCTTACGTTTTTTTTCAAAAATCACCAAATTCAAAATCTGGCATTTTATGCTATTTTTGGATCCTTCTGGGTCCCCTGTTGAGCGTGTGTGAGGTTTCCACTTTTATTTTTGACAGAAAAGTGCTTTAAAAGCAAGTCGAAAAAATGAAAAAAACGACATACTAACCCCTTACGTTTTTTGTCAAAAATCACCAAATTGAAAATCTGGCATTTTATGCCATTTTTGGGTGCTTCTGGGTCCCCTGTTGAGCGTGTGTGAGGTTTCCACTTTTATTTTTGACAGAAAAGTGCTTTAAAAGAAAGTCAAAAAAATGAAAAAAAAAACGACATACTAACCCCTTACGTTTTTTGTCAAAAATCACCAAATTGAAAATCTGGCATTTTATGCCATTTTTGGATGCTTCTGGGTCCCCTGTTGAGCGTGTGTGAGGTTTCCACTTTTATTTTTGACAGAAAAGTGCTTTAAAAGCAAGTCGAAAAAATGAAAAAAAAAACGACATACTAACCCCTTACGTTTTTTTTCAAAAATCACCAAATTCAAAATCTGGCATTTTATGCTATTTTTGGATGCTTCTGGGTCCCCTGTTGAGCGTGTGTGAGGTTTCCACTTTTATTTTTGACAGAAAAGTGCTTTAAAAGCAAGTCAAAAAAATGAAAAAAACGACATACTAACCCCTTACGTTTTTTGTCAAAAATCACCAAATTGAAAATCTGGCATTTTATGCCATTTTTGGATGCTTGTGGGTCCCCTGTTGAGCGTGTGTGAGGTTTCCACTTTTATTTTTGACAGAAAAGTGCTTTAAAAGCAAGTCGAAAAAATGAAAAAAAACGACATACTAACCCCTTACGTTTTTTTTCAAAAATCATCAAATTCAAAATCTGGCATTTTATGCTATTTTTGGATCCTTCTGGGTCCCCTGTTGAGCGTGTGTGAGGTTTCCACTTTTATTTTTGACAGAAAAGTGCTTTAAAAGCAAGTCGAAAAAATGAAAAAAAACGACATACTAACCCCTTACGTTTTTTTGCAAAAATCACCAAATTCAAAATCTGGCATTTTATGCTATTTTTGGATCCTTCTGGGTCCCCTGTTGAGCGTGTGTGAGGTTTCCACTTTTATTTTTGACAGAAAAGTGCTTTAAAAGCAAGTCAAAAAAAAGAAAAAAAACGACATACTAACCCCTTACGTTTTTTGTCAAAAATCACCAAATTGAAAATCTGGCATTTTATGCCATTTTTGGATGCTTGTGGGTCCCCTGTTGAGCGTGTGTGAGGTTTCCACTTTTATTTTTGACAGAAAAGTGCTTTAAAAGCAAGTCGAAAAAATGAAAAAAAAAAAACGACATACTAACCCCTTACGTTTTTTGTCAAAAATCACCAAATTCAAAATCTGGCATTTGATGCCATTTTTGGATGCTTCTGGGTCCCCTGTTGAGCGTGTGTGAGGTTTCCACTTTTATTTTTGACAGAAAAGTGCTTTAAAAGCAAGTCGAAAAAATGAAAAAAACGACATACTAACCCCTTACGTTTTTTGTCAAAAATCACCAAATTGAAAATCTGGCATTTTATGCCATTTTTGGGTGCTTCTGGGTCCCCTGTTGAGCGTGTGTGAGGTTTCCACTTTTATTTTTGACAGAAAAGTGCTTTAAAAGAAAGTCAAAAAAATGAAAAAAAAAACGACATACTAACCCCTTACGTTTTTTGTCAAAAATCACCAAATTGAAAATCTGGCATTTTATGCCATTTTTGGGTGCTTCTGGGTCCCCTGTTGAGCGTGTGTGAGGTTTCCACTTTTATTTTTGACAGAAAAGTGCTTTAAAAGAAAGTCAAAAAAATGAAAAAAAAAAAACCGACATACTAACCCCTTACGTTTTTTGTCAAAAATCACCAAATTGAAAATCTGGCATTTTATGCCATTTTTGGATGCTTCTGGGTCCCCTGTTGAGCGTGTGTGAGGTTTCCACTTTTATTTTTGACAGAAAAGTGCTTTAAAAGCAAGTCGAAAAAATGAAAAAAAACGACATACTAACCCCTTACGTTTTTTTTCAAAAATCACCAAATTCAAAATCTGGCATTTTATGCTATTTTTGGATGCTTCTGGGTCCCCTGTTGAGCGTGTGTGAGGTTTCCACTTTTATTTTTGACAGAAAAGTGCTTTAAAAGCAAGTCAAAAAAATGAAAAAAAACGACATACTAACCCCTTACGTTTTTTGTCAAAAATCACCAAATTGAAAATCTGGCATTTTATGCCATTTTTGGATGCTTGTGGGTCCCCTGTTGAGCGTGTGTGAGGTTTCCACTTTTATTTTTGACAGAAAAGTGCTTTAAAAGCAAGTCGAAAAAATGAAAAAAAACGACATACTAACCCCTTACGTTTTTTGTCAAAAATCACCAAATTGAAAATCTGGCATTTTATGCCATTTTTGGATGCTTCTGGGTCCCCTGTTGAGCGTGTGTGAGGTTTCCACTTTTATTTTTGACAGAAAAGTGCTTTAAAAGCGAGTTGAAAAAAATGAAAAAAACGACATACTAACCCCTTACGTTTTTTTCCAAAAATCACCAAATTGAAAATCTGGCATTTTATGCCATTTTTGGATGCTTGTGGGTCCCCTGTTGAGCGTGTGTGAGGTTTCCACTTTTATTTTTGACAGAAAAGTGCCTTAAAAGCAAGTCAAAAAAATGGAAAAAAAAAACGACATACTAACCCTTTACGTTTTTTGTCAAAAATCACCAAATTGAAAATCTGGCATTTTATGCCATTTTTGGATGCTTCTGGGTCCCCTGTTGAGCGTGTGTGAGGTTTCCACTTTTATTTTTGACAGAAAAGTGCTTTAAAAGCAAGTCAAAAAAAATGGAAAAAAACCCCCGACATACTAACGTTTTTTGTCAAAAATCACCAAATTAAAAATCTGGCATTTTATGCCATTTTTGGATGCTTCTGGGTCCCCTGTTGAGCGTGTGTGAGGTTTCCACTTTTATTTTTGACAGAAAAGTGCTTTAAAAGCAAGTCAAAAAAATGAAAAAAAAAAAAGCGACATACTAACCCCTTACGTTTTTTGTCAAAAATCACCAAATTGAAAATCTGGCATTTTATGCCATTTTTGGATGCTTCTGGGTCCCCTGTTGAGCGTGTGTGAGATTTCCACTTTTATTTTTGACAGAAAAGTGCCTTAAAAGCAAGTCAAAAAAATGAAAAAAAACGACATACTAACCCCTTACGTTTTTTTTCAAAAATCACCAAATTCAAAATCTGGCATTTGATGCCATTTTTGGATGCTTGTGGGTCCCCTGTTGAGCGTGTGTGAGGTTTCCACTTTTATTTTTGACAGAAAAGTGCTTTAAAAGCAAGTCGAAAAAATGAAAAAAAAAATGACATACTAACCCCTTACGTTTTTTGTCAAAAATCACCAAATTGAAAATCTGGCATTTGATGCCATTTTTGCATGCTTCTGGGTCCCCTGTTGAGCGTGTGTGCGGTTTCCACTTTTATTTTTGACAGAAATGTGCTTTATAAGCAAGTTGAAAAAAATGAAAAAAACGACATACTAACCCCTTACGTTTTTTTTCAAAAATTGACGCCCTAAAATTTGGGCATTTTATGCCATTTTTGGATGCTCCTGGGGCCCCTGTTGAGTGTGTGTGAGGTTTCCCGTGTTTATTTTAACAGAAAAGTGCATTTTGAGCAAGTTGAAAAAACTGAAAAAAACGACATACTAACTAACCCCTTACGTTTTTTTTCAAAAATTGACGCCCTAAAATTTGGGCATTTTATGCCATTTCTGGATGCTCCTGGGGCCCCTGTTGAGTGTGTGTGAGGTTTCCCGTGTTTATTTTAACAGAAAAGTGCATTTTGAGCAAGTTGAAAAAACTGAAAAAAACGACATACTAACCCCTTACGTTTTTTTTCAAAAATTGACGCCCTAAAATTTGGGCATTTTATGCCATTTTTGGATGCTCCTGGGGCCCCTGTTGAGTGTGTGTGAGGTTTCCCGTGTTTATTTTAACAGAAAAGTGCATTTTGAGCAAGTTGAAAAAACTGAAAAAAACGACATACTAACCCTTACGGTTTTTTTCAAAAATTGACGCCCTAAAATTTGGGCATTTTATGCCATTTTTGGATGCTCCTGGGGCCCCTGTTGAGTGTGTGTGAGGTTTCCCGTGTTTATTTTAACAGAAAAGTGCATTTTGAGCAAGTTGAAAAAACTGAAAAAAACGACATACTAACCCCTTACGTTTTTTTTCAAAAATTGACGCCCTAAAATTTGGGCATTTTATGCCATTTTTGGATGCTCCTGGGGCCCCTGTTGAGTGTGTGTGAGGTTTCCCGTGTTTATTTTAACAGAAAAGTGCATTTTGAGCAAGTTGAAAAAACTGAAAAAAACGACATACTAACCCCTTACGTTTTTTTTCAAAAATTGACGCCCTAAAATTTGGGCATTTTATGCCATTTCTGGATGCTCCTGGGGCCCCTGTTGAGTGTGTGTGAGGTTTCCAGTGTTTATTTTAACAGAAAAGTGCATTTTGAGCAAGTTGAAAAAACTGAAAAAATTTGACATTTTATGCCATTTTTGGATGCTCCTGGGGACCTGTTGAGTGTGTGTGAGGTTTCCCGTGTTTATTTTAACAGAAAAGTGCATTTTGAGCAAGTTGAAAAAACTGAAAAAAATTGACATTTTATGCCATTTTTGGATGCTCCTGGGGACCTGTTGAGTGTGTGTGAGGTTTCCCGTGTTTATCTTAACAGAAAATTGCATTTTGAGCAAGTTGAAAAAACTGAAAAAAACGACATACTAACCCCTTACGTTTTTTTTCAAAAATTGACGCCCTAAAATTTGGGCATTTTATGCCATTTCTGGATGCTCCTGGGGCCCCTGTTGAGTGTGTGTGAGGTTTCCCGTGTTTATTTTAAAAGAAAAGTGCATTTTGAGCAAGTTGAAAAAACTGAAAAAAACGACATACTAACCCCTTACGTTTTTTTTCAAAAATTGACGCCCTAAAATTTGGGCATTTTATGCCATTTCTGGATGCTCCTGGGGCCCCTGTTGAGTGTGTGTGAGGTTTCCCGTGTTTATTTTAAAAGAAAAGTGCATTTTGAGCAAGTTGAAAAAACTGAAAAAAACGACATACTAACCCCTTACGTTTTTTTTCAAAAATTGACGCCCTAAAATTTGGGCATTTTATGCCATTTCTGGATGCTCCTGGGGCCCCTGTTGAGTGTGTGTGAGGTTTCCCGTGTTTATTTTAACAGAAAAGTGCATTTTGAGCAAGTTGAAAAAACTGAAAAAAACGACATACTAACCCCTTACGTTTTTTTTTCAAAAATTGACGCCCTAAAATTTTGGCATTTTATGCCATTTTTGGATGCTCCTGGTGCCCCTCTTGAGTGTGTGTGAGGTTTCCCGTGTTTATTTTAACAGAAAAGTGCATTTTGAGCAAGTTGAAATAACTGAAAAAAACGACATACTAACCCCTTACGTTTTTTTTCAAAAATTGACGCCCTAAAATTTTGGCATTTTATGCCATTTTTGGATGCTCCTGGTGCCCTTCTTGAGTGTGTGTGAGGTTTCCCGTGTTTATTTTAACAGAAAAGTGCATTTTGATCAAGTTGAAAAAACTGAAAAAAACGACATACTAACCCCTTACGTTTTTTAAAAAAAATTGACGCCCTAAAATGTGGGCATTTTATGCCATTTTTGGATGCTCCTGGGGCCCCTGTTGAGTGTGTGTGAGGTTTCCCGTGTTTATTTTAACAGAAAAGTGCATTTTGAGCAAGTTGAAAAAACTGAAAAAAACGACATACTAACCCCTTACGTTTTTTTTTTAAAATTGACGCCCTAAAATTTGGGCATTTTATGCCATTTCTGGATGCTCCTGGGGCCCCTGTTGAGTGTGTGTGAGGTTTCCCGTGTTTATTTTAACAGAAAAGTGCATTTTGAGCAAGTTGAAAAAACTGAAAAAAACGACATACTAACTAACCCCTTACGTTTTTTTCAAAAATTGACGCCCTAAAATTTGGGCATTTTATGCCATTTCTGGATGCTCCTGGGGCCCCTGTTGAGTGTGTGTGAGGTTTCCCGTGTTTATTTTAACAGAAAAGTGCATTTTGAGCAAGTTGAAAAAACTGAAAAAAACGACATACTAACCCCTTACGTTTTTTTTCAAAAATTGACGCCCTAAAATTTTGGCATTTTATGCCATTTTTGGATGCTCCTGGTGCCCCTCTTGAGTGTGTGTGAGGTTTCCCGTGTTTATTTTAACAGAAAAGTGCATTTTGAGCAAGTTGAAAAAACTGAAAAAAACGACATACTAACCCCTTACGTTTTTTTTCAAAAATTGACGCCCTAAAATGTGGGCATTTTATGCCATTTTTGGATGCTCCTGGGGCCCCTGTTGAGTGTGTGTGAGGTTTCCCGTGTTTATTTTAACAGAAAAGTGCATTTTGAGCAAGTTGAAAAAACTGAAAAAATTTGACATTTTATGCCATTTTTGGATGCTCCTGGGGCCCCTGTTGAGTGTGTGTGAGGTTTCCTGTGTTTATTTTAACAGAAAAGTGCATTTTGAGCAAGTTGAAAAAACTGAAAAAAACGACATACTAACCCCTTACGTTTTTTTTCAAAAATTGACGCCCTAAAATTTGTGCATTTTATGCCATTTCTGGATGCTCCTGGGGCCCCTGTTGAGTGTGTGTGAGGTTTCCCGTGTTTATTTTAACAGAAAAGTGCATTTTGAGCAAGTTGAAAAAACTGAAAAAAACGACATACTAACCCCTTACGTTTTTTTTCAAAAATTGACGCCCTAAAATTTTGGCATTTTATGCCATTTTTGGATGCTCCTGGTGCCCCTCTTGAGTGTGTGTGAGGTTTCCCGTGTTTATTTTAACAGAAAAGTGCATTTTGATCAAGTTGAAAAAACTGAAAAAAACGACATACTAACCCCTTACGTTTTTTTAAAAAAATTGACGCCCTAAAATGTGGGCATTTTATGCCATTTTTGGATGCTCCTGGGGCCCCTGTTGAGTGTGTGTGAGGTTTCCCGTGTTTATTTTAACAGAAAAGTGCATTTTGAGCAAGTTGAAAAAACTGAAAAAAACGACATACTAACCCCTTACGTTTTTTTTCAAAAATTGACGCCCTAAAATTTGGGCATTTTATGCCATTTCTGGATGCTCCTGGGGCCCCTGTTGAGTGTGTGTGAGGTTTCCCGTGTTTATTTTAACAGAAAAGTGCATTTTGAGCAAGTTGAAAAAACTGAAAAAATTTGACATTTTATGCCATTTTTGGATGCTCCTGGGGCCCCTGTTGAGTGTGTGTGAGGTTTCCCGTGTTTATTTTAACAGAAAAGTGCATTTTGAGCAAGTTGAAAAAACTGAAAAAAACGACATACTAACCCCTTACGTTTTTTTTCAAAAAATGACGCCCTAAAATTTTGGCATTTTATGCCATTTTTGGATGCTCCTGGTGCCCCTCTTGAGTGTGTGTGAGGTTTCCCGTGTTTATTTTAACAGAAAAGTGCATTTTGAGCAAGTTGAAAAAACTGAAAAAAACGACATACTAACCCCTTACGTTTTTTTTCAAAAATTGACGCCCTAAAAGTTTTGCATTTTATGCCATTTTTGGATGCTCCTGGTGCCCCTCTTGAGTGTGTGTGAGGTTTCCCGTGTTTATTTTAACAGAAAAGTGCATTTTGAGCAAGTTGAAAAAACTGAAAAAAACGACATACTAACCCCTTACGTTTTTTTTCAAAAATTGACGCCCTAAAATGTGGGCATTTTATGCCATTTTTGGATGCTCCTGGGGCCCCTGTTGAGTGTGTGTGAGGTTTCCCGTGTTTATTTTAACAGAAAAGTGCATTTTGAGCAAGTTGAAAAAACTGAAAAAATTTGACATTTTATGCCATTTTTGGATGCTCCTGGGGCCCCTGTTGAGTGTGTGTGAGGTTTCCTGTGTTTATTTTAACAGAAAAGTGCATTTTGAGCAAGTTGAAAAAACTGAAAAAAACGACATACTAACCCCTTACGTTTTTTTTCAAAAATTGACGCCCTAAAATTTGTGCATTTTATGCCATTTCTGGATGCTCCTGGGGCCCCTGTTGAGTGTGTGTGAGGTTTCCCGTGTTTATTTTAACAGAAAAGTGCATTTTGAGCAAGTTGAAAAAACTGAAAAAAACGACATACTAACCCCTTACGTTTTTTTTCAAAAATTGACGCCCTAAAATTTTGGCATTTTATGCCATTTTTGGATGCTCCTGGTGCCCCTCTTGAGTGTGTGTGAGGTTTCCCGTGTTTATTTTAACAGAAAAGTGCATTTTGATCAAGTTGAAAAAACTGAAAAAAACGACATACTAACCCCTTACGTTTTTTTAAAAAAATTGACGCCCTAAAATGTGGGCATTTTATGCCATTTTTGGATGCTCCTGGGGCCCCTGTTGAGTGTGTGTGAGGTTTCCCGTGTTTATTTTAACAGAAAAGTGCATTTTGAGCAAGTTGAAAAAACTGAAAAAAACGACATACTAACCCCTTACGTTTTTTTTCAAAAATTGACGCCCTAAAATTTGGGCATTTTATGCCATTTCTGGATGCTCCTGGGGCCCCTGTTGAGTGTGTGTGAGGTTTCCCGTGTTTATTTTAACAGAAAAGTGCATTTTGAGCAAGTTGAAAAAACTGAAAAAATTTGACATTTTATGCCATTTTTGGATGCTCCTGGGGCCCCTGTTGAGTGTGTGTGAGGTTTCCCGTGTTTATTTTAACAGAAAAGTGCATTTTGAGCAAGTTGAAAAAACTGAAAAAAACGACATACTAACCCCTTACGTTTTTTTTCAAAAAATGACGCCCTAAAATTTTGGCATTTTATGCCATTTTTGGATGCTCCTGGTGCCCCTCTTGAGTGTGTGTGAGGTTTCCCGTGTTTATTTTAACAGAAAAGTGCATTTTGAGCAAGTTGAAAAAACTGAAAAAAACGACATACTAACCCCTTACGTTTTTTTTCAAAAATTGACGCCCTAAAAGTTTTGCATTTTATGCCATTTTTGGATGCTCCTGGTGCCCCTCTTGAGTGTGTGTGAGGTTTCCCGTGTTTATTTTAACAGAAAAGTGCATTTTGAGCAAGTTGAAAAAACTGAAAAAAACGACATACTAACCCCTTACGTTTTTTTTCAAAAATTGACGCCCTAAAATTTGGGCATTTTATGCCATTTCTGGATGCTCCTGGGGCCCCTGTTGAGTGTGTGTGAGGTTTCCCGTGTTTATTTTAACAGAAAAGTGCATTTTGAGCAAGTTGAAAAAACTGAAAAAAACGACATACTAACCCCTTACGTTTTTTTTCAAAAATTGACGCCCTAAAATTTTGGCATTTTATGCCATTTTTGGATGCTCCTGGGGCCCCTGTTGAGTGTGTGTGAGGTTTCCCGTGTTTATTTTAAAAGAAAAGTGCATTTTGAGCAAGTTGAAAAAACTGAAAAAAACGACATACTAACCCCTTACGTTTTTTTTCAAAAATTGACGCCCTAAAATTTGGGCATTTTATGCCATTTCTGGATGCTCCTGGGGCCCCTGTTGAGTGTGTGTGAGGTTTCCCGTGTTTATTTTAACAGAAAAGTGCATTTTGAGCAAGTTGAAATAACTGAAAAAAACGACATACTAACCCCTTACGTTTTTTTTCAAAAATTGACGCCCTAAAATTTTGGCATTTTATGCCATTTTTGGATGCTCCTGGTGCCCTTCTTGAGTGTGTGTGAGGTTTCCCGTGTTTATTTTAACAGAAAAGTGCATTTTGAGCAAGTTGAAAAAACTGAAAAAAACGACATACTAACCCCTTACGTTTTTTTTCAAAAATTGACGCCCTAAAAGTTTTGCATTTTATGCCATTTTTGGATGCTCCTGGTGCCCCTCTTGAGTATGTGTGAGGTTTCCCGTGTTTATTTTAACAGAAAAGTGCATTTTGATCAAGTTGAAAAAACTGAAAAAAACGACATACTAACCCCTTACGTTTTTTTAAAAAAATTGACGCCCTAAAATGTGGGCATTTTATGCCATTTTTGGATGCTCCTGGGGCCCCTGTTGAGTGTGTGTGAGGTTTCCCGTGTTTATTTTAACAGAAAAGTGCATTTTGAGCAAGTTGAAAAAACTGAAAAAATTTGACATTTTATGCCATTTTTGGATGCTCCTGGGGCCCCTGTTGAGTGTGTGTGAGGTTTCCCGTGTTTATTTTAACAGAAAAGTGCATTTTGAGCAAGTTGAAAAAACTGAAAAAAACGACATACTAACCCCTTACGTTTTTTTTCAAAAATTGACGCCCTAAAATTTGGCATTTTATGCCATTTCTGGATGCTCCTGGGGCCCCTGTTGAGTGTGTGTGAGGTTTCCCGTGTTTATTTTAACAGAAAAGTGCATTTTGAGCAAGTTGAAAAAACTGAAAAAAACGACATACTTTACGTTTTTTTTCAAAAATTGACGCCCTAAAATTTGGGCATTTTATGCCATTTCTGGATGCTCCTGGGGCCCCTGTTGAGTGTGTGTGAGGTTTCCCGTGTTTATTTTAAAAGAAAAGTGCATTTTGAGCAAGTTGAAAAAACTGAAAAAAACGACATACTAACCCCTTACGTTTTTTTTCCAAAAATTGACGCCCTAAAATTTGGGCATTTTATGCCATTTCTGGATGCTCCTGGGGCCCCTGTTGAGTGTGTGTGAGGTTTCCCGTGTTTATTTTAACAGAAAAGTGCATTTTGAGCAAGTTGAAATAACTGAAAAAAACGACATACTAACCCCTTACGTTTTTTTTCAAAAATTGACGCCCTAAAATTTGTGCATTTTATGCCATTTCTGGATGCTCCTGGGGCCCCTGTTGAGTGTGTGTGAGGTTTCCCGTGTTTATTTTAACAGAAAAGTGCATTTTGAGCAAGTTGAAAAAACTGAAAAAAACGACATACTAACCCCTTACGTTTTTTTTCAAAAATTGACGCCCTAAAATTTGGGCATTTTATGCCATTTTTGGATGCTCCTGGGGCCCCTGTTGAGTGTGTGTGAGGTTTCCCGTGTTTATTTTAACAGAAAAGTGCATTTTGAGCAAGTTGAAAAAACTGAAAAAAACGACATACTAACCCCTTACGTTTTTTTTCAAAAAATGACGCCCTAAAATTTTGGCATTTTATGCCATTTTTGGATGCTCCTGGTGCCCTTCTTGAGTGTGTGTGAGGTTTCCCGTGTTTATTTTAACAGAAAAGTGCATTTTGAGCAAGTTGAAAAAACTGAAAAAAACGACATACTAACCCCTTACGTTTTTTTTCAAAAATTGACGCCCTAAAATTTTGGCATTTTATGCCATTTTTGGATGCTCCTGGTGCCCTTCTTGAGTGTGTGTGAGGTTTCCCGTGTTTATTTTAACAGAAAAGTGCATTTTGAGCAAGTTGAAAAAACTGAAAAAAACGACATACTAACCCCTTACGTTTTTTTTCATAAATTGACGCCCTAAAAGTTTTGCATTTTATGCCATTTTTGGATGCTCCTGGTGCCCCTCTTGAGTATGTGTGAGGTTTCCCGTGTTTATTTTAACAGAAAAGTGCATTTTGATCAAGTTGAAAAAACTGAAAAAAACGACATACTAACCCCTTACGTTTTTTTAAAAAAATTGACGCCCTAAAATGTGGGCATTTTATGCCATTTTTGGATGCTCCTGGGGCCCCTGTTGAGTGTGTGTGAGGTTTCCCGTGTTTATTTTAACAGAAAAGTGCATTTTGAGCAAGTTGAAAAAACTGAAAAAATTTGACATTTTATGCCATTTTTGGATGCTCCTGGGGCCCCTGTTGAGTGTGTGTGAGGTTTCCCGTGTTTATTTTAACAGAAAAGTGCATTTTGAGCAAGTTGAAAAAACTGAAAAAAACGACATACTAACCCCTTACGTTTTTTTTCAAAAATTGACGCCCTAAAATTTGGCATTTTATGCCATTTCTGGATGCTCCTGGGGCCCCTGTTGAGTGTGTGTGAGGTTTCCCGTGTTTATTTTAACAGAAAAGTGCATTTTGAGCAAGTTGAAAAAACTGAAAAAAACGACATACTTTACGTTTTTTTTCAAAAATTGACGCCCTAAAATTTGGGCATTTTATGCCATTTCTGGATGCTCCTGGGGCCCCTGTTGAGTGTGTGTGAGGTTTCCCGTGTTTATTTTAAAAGAAAAGTGCATTTTGAGCAAGTTGAAAAAACTGAAAAAAACGACATACTAACCCCTTACGTTTTTTTTCAAAAATTGACGCCCTAAAATTTGGGCATTTTATGCCATTTCTGGATGCTCCTGGGGCCCCTGTTGAGTGTGTGTGAGGTTTCCCGTGTTTATTTTAACAGAAAAGTGCATTTTGAGCAAGTTGAAATAACTGAAAAAAACGACATACTAACCCCTTACGTTTTTTTTCAAAAATTGACGCCCTAAAATTTGTGCATTTTATGCCATTTCTGGATGCTCCTGGGGCCCCTGTTGAGTGTGTGTGAGGTTTCCCGTGTTTATTTTAACAGAAAAGTGCATTTTGAGCAAGTTGAAAAAACTGAAAAAAACGACATACTAACCCCTTACGTTTTTTTTCAAAAATTGACGCCCTAAAATTTGTGCATTTTATGCCATTTCTGGATGCTCCTGGGGCCCCTGTTGAGTGTGTGTGAGGTTTCCCGTGTTTATTTTAACAGAAAAGTGCATTTTGAGCAAGTTGAAAAAACTGAAAAAAACGACATACTAACCCCTTACGTTTTTTTTCAAAAATTGACGCCCTAAAATTTGTGCATTTTATGCCATTTCTGGATGCTCCTGGGGCCCCTGTTGAGTGTGTGTGAGGTTTCCCGTGTTTATTTTAACAGAAAAGTGCATTTTGAGCAAGTTGAAATAACTGAAAAAAACGACATACTAACCCCTTACGTTTTTTTTCAAAAATTGACGCCCTAAAATTTGTGCATTTTATGCCATTTCTGGATGCTCCTGGGGCCCCTGTTGAGTGTGTGTGAGGTTTCCCGTGTTTATTTTAACAGAAAAGTGCATTTTGAGCAAGTTGAAAAAACTGAAAAAAACGACATACTAACCCCTTACGTTTTTTTTCAAAAATTGACGCCCTAAAATTTGGGCATTTTATGCCATTTTTGGATGCTCCTGGGGCCCCTGTTGAGTGTGTGTGAGGTTTCCCGTGTTTATTTTAACAGAAAAGTGCATTTTGAGCAAGTTGAAAAAACTGAAAAAAACGACATACTAACCCCTTACGTTTTTTTTCAAAAAATGACGCCCTAAAATTTTGGCATTTTATGCCATTTTTGGATGCTCCTGGTGCCCTTCTTGAGTGTGTGTGAGGTTTCCCGTGTTTATTTTAACAGAAAAGTGCATTTTGAGCAAGTTGAAAAAACTGAAAAAAACGACATACTAACCCCTTACGTTTTTTTTCAAAAATTGACGCCCTAAAATTTTGGCATTTTATGCCATTTTTGGATGCTCCTGGTGCCCTTCTTGAGTGTGTGTGAGGTTTCCCGTGTTTATTTTAACAGAAAAGTGCATTTTGAGCAAGTTGAAAAAACTGAAAAAAACGACATACTAACCCCTTACGTTTTTTTTCATAAATTGACGCCCTAAAAGTTTTGCATTTTATGCCATTTTTGGATGCTCCTGGTGCCCCTCTTGAGTATGTGTGAGGTTTCCCGTGTTTATTTTAACAGAAAAGTGCATTTTGATCAAGTTGAAAAAACTGAAAAAAACGACATACTAACCCCTTACGTTTTTTTAAAAAAATTGACGCCCTAAAATGTGGGCATTTTATGCCATTTTTGGATGCTCCTGGGGCCCCTGTTGAGTGTGTGTGAGGTTTCCCGTGTTTATTTTAACAGAAAAGTGCATTTTGAGCAAGTTGAAAAAACTGAAAAAAACGACATACTAACCCCTTACGTTTTTTTTCAAAAATTGACGCCCTAAAATTTGGGCATTTTATGCCATTTCTGGATGCTCCTGGGGCCCCTGTTGAGTGTGTGTGAGGTTTCCCGTGTTTATTTTAACAGAAAAGTGCATTTTGAGCAAGTTGAAAAAACTGAAAAAATTTGACATTTTATGCCATTTTTGGATGCTCCTGGGGCCCCTGTTGAGTGTGTGTGAGGTTTCCCGTGTTTATTTTAAAAGAAAAGTGCATTTTGAGCAAGTTGAAAAAACTGAAAAAAACGACATACTAACCCCTTACGTTTTTTTTCAAAAATTGACACCCTAAAATTTGGGCATTTTATGCCATTTCTGGATGCTCCTGGGGCCCCTGTTGAGTGTGTGTGAGGTTTCCCGTGTTTATTTTAACAGAAAAGTGCATTTTGAGCAAGTTGAAATAACTGAAAAAAACGACATACTAACCCCTTACGTTTTTTTTCAAAAATTGACGCCCTAAAATTTGTGCATTTTATGCCATTTCTGGATGCTCCTGGGGCCCCTGTTGAGTGTGTGTGAGGTTTCCCGTGTTTATTTTAACAGAAAAGTGCATTTTGAGCAAGTTGAAAAAACTGAAAAAATTTGACATTTTATGCCATTTTTGGATGCTCCTGGGGCCCCTGTTGAGTGTGTGTGAGGTTTCCCGTGTTTATTTTAACAGAAAAGTGCATTTTGAGCAAGTTGAAAAAACTGAAAAAAACGACATACTAACCCCTTACGTTTTTTTTCAAAAAATGACGCCCTAAAATTTTGGCATTTTATGCCATTTTTGGATGCTCCTGGTGCCCCTCTTGAGTGTGTGTGAGGTTTCCCGTGTTTATTTTAACAGAAAAGTGCATTTTGAGCAAGTTGAAAAAACTGAAAAAAACGACATACTAACCCCTTACGTTTTTTTTCAAAAATTGACGCCCTAAAATTTTGGCATTTTATGCCATTTTTGGATGCTCCTGGTGCCCTTCTTGAGTGTGTGTGAGGTTTCCCGTGTTTATTTTAACAGAAAAGTGCATTTTGAGCAAGTTGAAAAAACTGAAAAAAACGACATACTAACCCCTTACGTTTTTTTTCAAAAATTGACGCCCTAAAATTTGGGCATTTTATGCCATTTCTGGATGCTCCTGGGGCCCCTGTTGAGTGTGTGTGAGGTTTCCCGTGTTTATTTTAACAGAAAAGTGCATTTTGAGCACGTTGAAAAAACTGAAAAAAACGACATACTAACCCCTTACGTTTTTTTTTAAAAATTGACGCCCTAAAATTTGGGCATTTTATGCCATTTCTGGATGCTCCTGGGGCCCCTGTTGAGTGTGTGTGAGGTTTCCCGTGTTTATTTTAACAGAAAAGTGCATTTTGAGCAAGTTGAAAAAACTGAAAAAAAACGACATACTAACCCCTTACGTTTTTTTTCAAAAATTGACGCCCTAAAATTTGGGCATTTTATGCCATTTTTGGTTGCTCCTGGGGCCCCTGTTGAGTGTGTGTGAGGTTTCCCGTGTTTATTTTAACAGAAAAGTGCATTTTGAGCAAGTTGAAAAAACTGAAAAAAACGACATACTAACCCATTACGTTTTTTTTCAAAAATTGACGCCCTAAAATTTGGGCATTTTATGCCATTTCTGGATGCTCCTGGGGCCCCTGTTGAGTGTGTGTGAGGTTTCCAGTGTTTATTTTAACAGAAAAGTGCATTTTGAGCAAGTTGAAAAAACTGAAAAAAACGACATACTAACCCCTTACGTTTTTTTTTCAAAAATTGACGCCCTAAAATTTGGGCATTTTATGCCATTTTTGGATGCTCCTGGGGCCCCTGTTGAGTGTGTGTGAGGTTTCCCGTGTTTATTTTAACAGAAAAGTGCATTTTGAGCAAGTTGAAAAAACTGAAAAAAACGACATACTAACCCCTTACGTTTTTTTTCAAAAATTGACGCCCTAAAATTTGGGCATTTTATGCCATTTCTGGATGCTCCTGGGGCCCCTGTTGAGTGTGTGTGAGGTTTCCCCTGTTTATTTTAACAGAAAAATGCATTTTGAGCAAGTTGAAAAAACTGAAAAAAACGACATACTAACCCCTTACGTTTTTTTTCAAAAATTGACGCCCTAAAATTTGGGCATTTTATGCCATTTCTGGATGCTCCTGGGGCCCCTGTTGAGTGTGTGTGAGGTTTCCCGTGTTTATTTTAACAGAAAAGTGCATTTTGAGCAAGTTGAAAAAACTGAAAAAAACGACATACTAACCCCTTACGTTTTTTTTCAAAAATTGACGCCCTAAAAGTTTTGCATTTTATGCCATTTTTGGATGCTCCTGGTGCCCCTCTTGAGTGTGTGTGAGGTTTCCCGTGTTTATTTTAACAGAAAAGTGCATTTTGAGCAAGTTGAAAAAACTGAAAAATTTTGACATTTTATGCCATTTTTGGATGCTCCTGGTGCCCCTGTTGAGTGTGTGTGAGGTTTCCCGTGTTTATTTTAACAGAAAAGTGCATTTTGAGCAAGTTGAAAAAACTGAAAAAAACGACATACTAACCCCTTACGATTTTTTTTTCAAAAATTGACGCCCTAAAATTTGGGCATTTTATGCCATTTCTGGATGCTCCTGGGGCCCCTGTTGAGTGTGTGTGAGGTTTCCCGTGTTTATTTTAACAGAAAAGTGCATTTTGAGCAAGTTGAAAAAACTGAAAAAAAACGACATACTAACCCCTTACGTTTTTTTTCAAAAATTGACGCCCTAAAATTTGGGCATTTTATGCCATTTCTGGATGCTCCTGGGGCCCCTGTTGAGTGTGTGTGAGGTTTCCCGTGTTTATTTTAACAGAAAAGTGCATTTTGAGCAAGTTGAAAAAACTGAAAAAAACGACATACTAACCCCTTACGATTTTTTTTCAAAAATTGACGCCCTAAAATTTGGGCATTTTATGCCATTTCTGGATGCTCCTGGGGCCCCTGTTGAGTGTGTGTGAGGTTTCCCGTGTTTATTTTAACAGAAAAGTGCATTTTGAGCAAGTTGAAAAAACTGAAAAAAACGACATACTAACCCCTTACGTTTTTTTTCAAAAATTGACGCCCTAAAATTTGGGCATTTTATGCCATTTTTGGATGCTCCTGGGGCCCCTGTTGAGTGTGTGTGAGGTTTCCCGTGTTTATTTTAACAGAAAAGTGCATTTTGAGCAAGTTGAAAAAACTGAAAAAAACGACATACTAACCCCTTACGTTTTTTTTCAAAAATTGACGCCCTAAAATTTGGGCATTTTATGCCATTTTTGGATGCTCCTGGGGCCCCTGTTGAGTGTGTGTGAGGTTTCCCGTGTTTATTTTAACAGAAAAGTGCATTTTGAGCAAGTTGAAAAAACTGAAAAAAACGACATACTAACCCCTTACGTTTTTTTTCAAAAATTGACGCCCTAAAATTTGGGCATTTTATGCCATTTCTGGATGCTCCTGGGGCCCCTGTTGAGTGTGTGTGAGGTTTCCCCTGTTTATTTTAACAGAAAAATGCATTTTGAGCAAGTTGAAAAAACTGAAAAAAACGACATACTAACCCCTTACGTTTTTTTTCAAAAATTGACGCCCTAAAATTTGGGCATTTTATGCCATTTCTGGATGCTCCTGGGGCCCCTGTTGAGTGTGTGTGAGGTTTCCCGTGTTTATTTTAACAGAAAAGTGCATTTTGAGCAAGTTGAAAAAACTGAAAAAAACGACATACTAACCCCTTACGTTTTTTTTCAAAAATTGACGCCCTAAAAGTTTTGCATTTTATGCCATTTTTGGATGCTCCTGGTGCCCCTCTTGAGTGTGTGTGAGGTTTCCCGTGTTTATTTTAACAGAAAAGTGCATTTTGAGCAAGTTGAAAAAACTGAAAAATTTTGACATTTTATGCCATTTCTGGATGCTCCTGGGGCCCCTGTTGAGTGTGTGTGAGGTTTCCCGTGTTTATTTTAACAGAAAAGTGCATTTTGAGCAAGTTGAAAAAACTGAAAAAAACGACATACTAACCCCTTACGTTTTTTTTCAAAAATTGACGCCCTAAAATTTGGGCATTTTATGCCATTTCTGGATGCTCCTGGGGCCCCTGTTGAGTGTGTGTGAGGTTTCCCCTGTTTATTTTAACAGAAAAATGCATTTTGAGCAAGTTGAAAAAACTGAAAAAAACGACATACTAACCCCTTACGTTTTTTTTCAAAAATTGACGCCCTAAAATTTGGGCATTTTATGCCATTTCTGGATGCTCCTGGGGCCCCTGTTGAGTGTGTGTGAGGTTTCCCGTGTTTATTTTAACAGAAAAGTGCATTTTGAGCAAGTTGAAAAAACTGAAAAAAACGACATACTAACCCCTTACGTTTTTTTTCAAAAATTGACGCCCTAAAAGTTTTGCATTTTATGCCATTTTTGGATGCTCCTGGTGCCCCTCTTGAGTGTGTGTGAGGTTTCCCGTGTTTATTTTAACAGAAAAGTGCATTTTGAGCAAGTTGAAAAAACTGAAAAATTTTGACATTTTATGCCATTTCTGGATGCTCCTGGGGCCCCTGTTGAGTGTGTGTGAGGTTTCCCGTGTTTATTTTAACAGAAAAGTGCATTTTGAGCAAGTTGAAAAAACTGAAAAAAAACGACATACTAACCCCTTACGTTTTTTTTCAAAAATTGACGCCCTAAAATTTGGGCATTTTATGCCATTTCTGGATGCTCCTGGGGCCCCTGTTGAGTGTGTGTGAGGTTTCCCGTGTTTATTTTAACAGAAAAGTGGATTTTGAGCAAGTTGAAAAAACTGAAAAAAACGACATACTAACCCCTTACGTTTTTTTTCAAAAATTGACGCCCTAAAATTTGGGCATTTTATGCCATTTCTGGATGCTCCTGGGGCCCCTGTTGAGTGTGTGTGAGTTTTCCCGTGTTTATTTTAACAGAAAAGTGCATTTTGAGCAAGTTGAAAAAACTGAAAAAAACGACATACTAACCCCTTACGTTTTTTTCAAAAATTGACGCCCTAAAATTTGGGCATTTTATGCCATTTCTGGATGCTCCTGGGGCCCCTGTTGAGTGTGTGTGAGGTTTCCCGTGTTTATTTTAACAGAAAAGTGCATTTTGAGCAAGTTGAAAAAACTGAAAAAAACGACATACTAACCCCTTACGTTTTTTTTCAAAAATTGACGCCCTAAAATTTGGGCATTTTATGCCATTTCTGGATGCTCCTGGGGCCCCTGTTGAGTGTGTGTGAGGTTTCCCGTGTTTATTTTAACAGAAAAATGCATTTTGAGCAAGTTGAAAAAACTGAAAAAAACGACATACTAACCCCTTACGTTTTTTTTTCAAAAATTGACGCCCTAAAATTTGGGCATTTTATGCCATTTCTGGATGCTCCTGGGGCCCCTGTTGAGTGTGTGTGAGGTTTCCCGTGTTTATTTTAACTGAAAAATGCATCTTGAGCAAGTTGAAAAAACTGAAAAAAACGACATCCTAACCCCTTACGTTTTTTTTCAAAAATTGACGCCCTAAAATTTGGGCATTTTATGCCATTTCTGGATGCTCCTGGGGCCCCTGTTGAGTGTGTGTGAGGTTTCCCGTGTTTATTTTAAACGAAAATTGCATTTTGAGCAAGTTGAAAAAACTGAAAAAAACGACATACTAACCCCTTACGTTTTTTTTCAAAAATTGACGCCCTAAAATTTGGGCATTTTATGCCATTTCTGGATGCTCCTGGGGCCCCTGTTGAGTGTGTGTGAGGTTTCCCGTGTTTATTTTAACAGAAAAGTGCATTTTGAGCAAGTTGAAAAAAATTGAAAAAAACGACATACTAACCCTTACGTTTTTGTTCAAAAATTGACGCCATAAAATTTGGGCATTTTATGCCATTTCTGGATGCTCCTGGGGCCCCTGTTGAGTGTGTGTGAGGTTTCCCGTGTTTATTTTAACAGAAAAGTGCATTTTGAGCAAGTTGAAAAAACTGAAAAAAACGACATACTAACCCCTTACGTTTTTTTTCAAAAATTGACGCCCTAAAATTTGGGCATTTTATGCCATTTCTGGATGCTCCTGGGGCCCCTGTTGAGTGTGTGTGAGGTTTCCCGTGTTTATTTTAACAGAAAAGTGCATTTTGAGCAAGTAGAAAAGTGAAAAAAAACGACATACTAACCCCTTACGATTTTTTTTCAAAAATTGACGCCCTAAAATTTGGGCATTTTATGCCATTTCTGGATGCTCCTGGGGCCCCTGTTGAGTGTGTGTGAGGTTTCCCGTGTTTATTTTAACAGAAAAGTGCATTTTGAGCAAGTTGAAAAAACTGAAAAAAACGACATACTAACCCCTTACGTTTTTTTTCAAAAATTGACGCCCTAAAATTTGGGCATTTTATGCCATTTTTGGATGCTCCTGGGGCCCCTGTTGAGTGTGTGTGAGGTTTCCCGTGTTTATTTTAACAGAAAAGTGCATTTTGAGCAAGTTGAAAAAACTGAAAAAAACGACATACTAACCCCTTACGTTTTTTTTCAAAAATTGACGCCCTAAAATTTGGGCATTTTATGCCATTTCTGGATGCTCCTGGGGCCCCTGTTGAGTGTGTGTGAGGTTTCCCGTGTTTATTTTAACAGAAAAGTGGATTTTGAGCAAGTTGAAAAAACTGAAAAAAACGACATACTAACCCCTTACGTTTTTTTTCAAAAATTGACGCCCTAAAATTTGGGCATTTTATGCCATTTCTGGATGCTCCTGGGGCCCCTGTTGAGTGTGTGTGAGTTTTCCCGTGTTTATTTTAACAGAAAAGTGCATTTTGAGCAAGTTGAAAAAACTGAAAAAAACGACATACTAACCCCTTACGTTTTTTTTCAAAAATTGACGCCCTAAAATTTGGGCATTTTATGCCATTTCTGGATGCTCCTGGGGCCCCTGTTGAGTGTGTGTGAGGTTTCCCGTGTTTATTTTAACAGAAAAATGCATTTTGAGCAAGTTAAAAAAACTGAAAAAAACGACATACTAACCCCTTACGTTTTTTTTTCAAAAATTGACGCCCTAAAATTTGGGCATTTTATGCCATTTCTGGATGCTCCTGGGGCCCCTGTTGAGTGTGTGTGAGGTTTCCCGTGTTTATTTTAACAGAAAAGTGCATTTTGAGCAAGTTGAAAAAACTGAAAAAAACGACATACTAACCCCTTACGTTTTTTTTCAAAAATTGACGCCCTAAAATTTGGGCATTTTATGCCATTTTTGGATGCTCCTGGGGCCCCTGTTGAGTGTGTGTGAGGTTTCCCGTGTTTATTTTAACAGAAAAGTGCATTTTGAGCAAGTTGAAAAAACGGAAAAAAACGACATACTAACCCCTTACGTTTTTTTTCAAAAATTGACGCCCTAAAATTTGGGCATTTTATGCCATTTCTGGATGCTCCTGGGGCCCCTGTTGAGTGTGTGTGAGGTTTCCCCTGTTTATTTTAACAGAAAAATGCATTTTGAGCAAGTTGAAAAAACTGAAAAAAACGACATACTAACCCCTTACGTTTTTTTTCAAAAATTGACGCCCTAAAATTTGGGCATTTTATGCCATTTCTGGATGCTCCTGGGGCCCCTGTTGAGTGTGTGTGAGGTTTCCCGTGTTTATTTTAACAGAAAAGTGCATTTTGAGCAAGTTGAAAAAACTGAAAAAAACGACATACTAACCCCTTACGTTTTTTTTCAAAAATTGACGCCCTAAAAGTTTTGCATTTTATGCCATTTTTGGATGCTCCTGGTGCCCCTCTTGAGTGTGTGTGAGGTTTCCCGTGTTTATTTTAACAGAAAAGTGCATTTTGAGCAAGTTGAAAAAACTGAAAAATTTTGACATTTTATGCCATTTTTGGATGCTCCTGGTGCCCCTGTTGAGTGTGTGTGAGGTTTCCCGTGTTTATTTTAACAGAAAAGTGCATTTTGAGCAAGTAGAAAAGTGAAAAAAAACGACATACTAACCCCTTACGTTTTTTTTCAAAAATTGACGCCCTAAAATTTGGGCATTTTATGCCATTTTTGGATGCTCCTGGGGCCCCTGTTGAGTGTGTGTGAGGTTTCCCGTGTTTATTTTAACAGAAAAGTGCATTTTGAGCAAGTAGAAAAGTGAAAAAAAACGACATACTAACCCCTTACGTTTTTTTTCAAAAATTGACGCCCTAAAATTTGGGCATTTTATGCCATTTTTGGATGCTCCTGGGGCTCCTGTTGAGTGTGTGTGAGGTTTCCCGTGTTTATTTTAACAGAAAAGTGCATTTTGAGCAAGTTGAAAAAACTGAAAAAAACGACATACTAACCCCTTACGTTTTTTTTCAAAAATTGACGCCCTAAAATTTGGGCATTTTATGCCATTTCTGGATGCTCCTGGGGCCCCTGTTGAGTGTGTGTGAGGTTTCCAGTGTTTATTTTAACAGAAAAGTGCATTTTGAGCAAGTTGAAAAAACTGAAAAAAACGACATACTAACCCCTTACGTTTTTTTTCAAAAATTGACGCCCTAAAATTTGGGCATTTTATGCCATTTCTGGATGCTCCTGGGGCCCCTGTTGAGTGTGTGTGAGGTTTCCCGTGTTTATTTTAACAGAAAAGTGCATTTTGAGCAAGTTGAAAAAACTGAAAAAAACGACATACTAACCCCTTACGTTTTTTTTCAAAAATTGACGCCCTAAAATTTGGGCATTTTATGCCATTTCTGGATGCTCCTGGGGCCCCTGTTGAGTGTGTGTGAGGTTTCCCGTGTTTATTTTAACAGAAAAGTGCATTTTGAGCAAGTAGAAAAGTGAAAAAAAACGACATACTAACCCCTTACGTTTTTTTTCAAAAATTGACGCCCTAAAATTGGGCATTTTATGCCATTTTTGGATGCTCCTGGGGCTCCTGTTGAGTGTGTGTGAGGTTTCCCGTGTTTATTTTAACAGAAAAGTGCATTTTGAGCAAGTTGAAAAAACTGAAAAAAACGACATACTAACCCCTTACGTTTTTTTTCAAAAATTGACGCCCTAAAAGTTTTGCATTTTATGCCATTTTTGGATGCTCCTGGTGCCCCTCTTGAGTGTGTGTGAGGTTTCCCGTGTTTATTTTAACAGAAAAGTGCATTTTGAGCAAGTTGAAAAAACTGAAAAAAACGACATACTAACCCCTTACGTTTTTTTTCAAAAATTGACGCCCTAAAATTTGGGCATTTTATGCCATTTTTGGATGCTCCTGGGGCCCCTGTTGAGTGTGTGTGAGGTTTCCCGTGTTTATTTTAACAGAAAAGTGCATTTTGAGCAAGTTGAAAAAACTGAAAAAAACGACATACTAACCCCTTACGTTTTTTTTCAAAAATTGACGCCCTAAAATTTGGGCATTTTATGCCATTTCTGGATGCTCCTGGGGCCCCTGTTGAGTGTGTGTGAGGTTTCCCGTGTTTATTTTAACAGAAAAGTGCATTTTGAGCAAGTTGAAAAAACTGAAAAAAACGACATACTAACCCCTTACGTTTTTTTTCAAAAATTGACGCCCTAAAATTTGGGCATTTTATGCCATTTCTGGATGCTCCTGGGGCCCCTGTTGAGTGTGTGTGAGGTTTCCAGTGTTTATTTTAACAGAAAAGTGCATTTTGAGCAAGTTGAAAAAACTGAAAAAAACGACATACTAACCCCTTACGTTTTTTTTCAAAAATTGACGCCCTAAAAGTTTTGCATTTTATGCCATTTTTGGATGCTCCTGGTGCCCCTCTTGAGTGTGTGTGAGGTTTCCCGTGTTTATTTTAACAGAAAAGTGCATTTTGAGCAAGTTGAAAAAATTGAAAAATTTTGACATTTTATGCCATTTTTGGATGCTCCTGGGGCCCCTGTTGAGTGTGTGTGAGGTTTCCCGTGTTTATTTTAACAGAAAAGTGCATTTTGAGCAAGTTGAAAAAACTGAAAAAAACGACATACTAACCCCTTACGTTTTTTTTCAAAAATTGACGCCCTAAAATTTGGGCATTTTATGCCATTTCTGGATGCTCCTGGGGCCCCTGTTGAGTGTGTGTGAGGTTTCCCGTGTTTATTTTAACAGAAAAGTGCATTTTGAGCAAGTTGAAAAAACTGAAAAAAACGACATACTAACCCCTTACGTTTTTTTTCCAAAAATTGACGCCCTAAAATTTGGGCATTTTATGCCATTTCTGGATGCTCCTGGGGCCCCTGTTGAGTGTGTGTGAGGTTTCCCGTGTTTATTTTAACAGAAAAGTGCATTTTGAGCAAGTTGAAAAAACTGAAAAAAAACGACATACTAACCCCTTACGTTTTTTTTAAAAAATTGACGCCCTAAAATTTGGGCATTTTATGCCATTTCTGGATGCTCCTGGGGCCCCTGTTGAGTGTGTGTGAGGTTTCCCGTGTTTATTTTAACAGAAAATTGCATTTTGAGCAAGTTGAAAAAACTGAAAAAAACGACATACTAACCCCTTACGTTTTTTTTCAAAAATTGACGCCCTAAAATTTGGGCATTTTATGCCATTTCTGGATGCTCCTGGGGCCCCTGTTGAGTGTGTGTGAGGTTTCCCGTGTTTATTTTAACAGAAAAGTGCATTTTGAGCAAGTTGAAAAAACTGAAAAAAACGACATACTAACCCCTTACGTTTTTTTTCAAAAATTGACGCCCTAAAATTTGGGCATTTTATGCCATTTCTGGATGCTCCTGGGGCCCCTGTTGAGTGTGTGTGAGGTTTCCCGTGTTTATTTTAACAGAAAAGTGCATTTTGAGCAAGTTGAAAAAACTGAAAAAAACGACATACTAACCCCTTACGTTTTTTTTCAAAAATTGACGCCCTAAAATTTGGGCATTTTATGCCATTTCTGGATGCTCCTGGGGCCCCTGTTGAGTGTGTGTGAGGTTTCCCGTGTTTATTTTAACAGAAAAGTGCATTTTGAGCAAGTAGAAAAGTGAAAAAAAACGACATACTAACCCCTTACGTTTTTTTTCAAAAATTGACGCCCTAAAATTTGGGCATTTTATGCCATTTTTGGATGCTCCTGGGGCTCCTGTTGAGTGTGTGTGAGGTTTCCCGTGTTTATTTTAACAGAAAAGTGCATTTTGAGCAAGTTGAAAAAACTGAAAAAAACGACATACTAACCCCTTACGTTTTTTTTCAAAAATTGACGCCCTAAAAGTTTTGCATTTTATGCCATTTTTGGATGCTCCTGGTGCCCCTCTTGAGTGTGTGTGAGGTTTCCCGTGTTTATTTTAACAGAAAAGTGCATTTTGAGCAAGTTGAAAAAACTGAAAAAAACGACATACTAACCCCTTACGTTTTTTTTCAAAAATTGACGCCCTAAAATTTGGGCATTTTATGCCATTTTTGGATGCTCCTGGGGCCCCTGTTGAGTGTGTGTGAGGTTTCCCGTGTTTATTTTAACAGAAAAGTGCATTTTGAGCAAGTTGAAAAAACTGAAAAAAACGACATACTAACCCCTTACGTTTTTTTTCAAAAATTGACGCCCTAAAATTTGGGCATTTTATGCCATTTCTGGATGCTCCTGGGGCCCCTGTTGAGTGTGTGTGAGGTTTCCCGTGTTTATTTTAACAGAAAAGTGCATTTTGAGCAAGTTGAAAAAACTGAAAAAAACGACATACTAACCCCTTATGTTTTTTTTCAAAAATTGACGCCCTAAAATTTGGGCATTTTATGCCATTTCTGGATGCTCCTGGGGCCCCTGTTGAGTGTGTGTGAGGTTTCCAGTGTTTATTTTAACAGAAAAGTGCATTTTGAGCAAGTTGAAAAAACTGAAAAAAACGACATACTAACCCCTTACGTTTTTTTTCAAAAATTGACGCCCTAAAAGTTTTGCATTTTATGCCATTTTTGGATGCTCCTGGTGCCCCTCTTGAGTGTGTGTGAGGTTTCCCGTGTTTATTTTAACAGAAAAGTGCATTTTGAGCAAGTTGAAAAAATTGAAAAATTTTGACATTTTATGCCATTTTTGGATGCTCCTGGGGCCCCTGTTGAGTGTGTGTGAGGTTTCCCGTGTTTATTTTAACAGAAAAGTGCATTTTGAGCAAGTTGAAAAAACTGAAAAAAACGACATACTAACCCCTTACGTTTTTTTTCAAAAATTGACGCCCTAAAATTTGGGCATTTTATGCCATTTCTGGATGCTCCTGGGGCCCCTGTTGAGTGTGTGTGAGGTTTCCCGTGTTTATTTTAACAGAAAAGTGCATTTTGAGCAAGTTGAAAAAACTGAAAAAAACGACATACTAACCCCTTACGTTTTTTTTTCAAAAATTGACGCCCTAAAATTTGGGCATTTTATGCCATTTCTGGATGCTCCTGGGGCCCCTGTTGAGTGTGTGTGAGGTTTCCCGTGTTTATTTTAACAGAAAAGTGCATTTTGAGCAAGTTGAAAAAACTGAAAAAAAACGACATACTAACCCCTTACGTTTTTTTTCAAAAATTGACGCCCTAAAATTTGGGCATTTTATGCCATTTTTGGATGCTCCTGGGGCTCCTGTTGAGTGTGTGTGAGGTTTCCCGTGTTTATTTTAACAGAAAAGTGCATTTTGAGCAAGTTGAAAAAACTGAAAAAAACGACATACTAACCCCTTACGTTTTTTTTCAAAAATTGACGCCCTAAAATTTGGGCATTTTATGCCATTTCTGGATGCTCCTGGGGCCCCTGTTGAGTGTGTGTGAGGTTTCCAGTGTTTATTTTAACAGAAAAGTGCATTTTGAGCAAGTTGAAAAAACTGAAAAAAACGACATACTAACCCCTTACGTTTTTTTTCAAAAATTGACGCCCTAAAAGTTTTGCATTTTATGCCATTTTTGGATGCTCCTGGTGCCCCTCTTGAGTGTGTGTGAGGTTTCCCGTGTTTATTTTAACAGAAAAGTGCATTTTGAGCAAGTTGAAAAAATTGAAAAATTTTGACATTTTATGCCATTTTTGGATGCTCCTGGGGCCCCTGTTGAGTGTGTGTGAGGTTTCCCGTGTTTATTTTAACAGAAAAGTGCATTTTGAGCAAGTTGAAAAAACTGAAAAAAACGACATACTAACCCCTTACGTTTTTTTTCAAAAATTGACGCCCTAAAATTTGGGCATTTTATGCCATTTCTGGATGCTCCTGGGGCCCCTGTTGAGTGTGTGTGAGGTTTCCCGTGTTTATTTTAACAGAAAAGTGCATTTTGAGCAAGTTGAAAAAACTGAAAAAAACGACATACTAACCCCTTACGTTTTTTTTCAAAAATTGACGCCCTAAAATTTGGGCATTTTATGCCATTTCTGGATGCTCCTGGGGCCCCTGTTGAGTGTGTGTGAGGTTTCCCGTGTTTATTTTAACAGAAAAGTGCATTTTGAGCAAGTAGAAAAGTGAAAAAAAACGACATACTAACCCCTTACGTTTTTTTTCAAAAATTGACGCCCTAAAATTTGGGCATTTTATGCCATTTCTGGATGCTCCTGGGGCCCCTGTTGAGTGTGTGTGAGGTTTCCAGTGTTTATTTTAACAGAAAAGTGCATTTTGAGCAAGTTGAAAAAACTGAAAAAAACGACATACTAACCCCTTACGTTTTTTTTCAAAAATTGACGCCCTAAAAGTTTTGCATTTTATGCCATTTTTGGATGCTCCTGGTGCCCCTCTTGAGTGTGTGTGAGGTTTCCCGTGTTTATTTTAACAGAAAAGTGCATTTTGAGCAAGTTGAAAAAACTGAAAAAAACGACATACTAACCCCTTACGTTTTTTTTCAAAAATTGACGCCCTAAAATTTGGGCATTTTATGCCATTTTTGGATGCTCCTGGGGCCCCTGTTGAGTGTGTGTGAGGTTTCCCGTGTTTATTTTAACAGAAAAGTGCATTTTGAGCAAGTTGAAAAAACTGAAAAAAACGACATACTAACCCCTTACGTTTTTTTTCAAAAATTGACGCCCTAAAATTTGGGCATTTTATGCCATTTCTGGATGCTCCTGGGGCCCCTGTTGAGTGTGTGTGAGGTTTCCCGTGTTTATTTTAACAGAAAAGTGCATTTTGAGCAAGTTGAAAAAACTGAAAAAAAACGACATACTAACCCCTTACGTTTTTTTTCAAAAATTGACGCCCTAAAATTTGGGCATTTTATGCCATTTCTGGATGCTCCTGGGGCCCCTGTTGAGTGTGTGTGAGGTTTCCCGTGTTTATTTTAACAGAAAATTGCATTTTGAGCAAGTTGAAAAAACTGAAAAAAACGACATACTAACCCCTTACGTTTTTTTTCAAAAATTGACGCCCTAAAATTTGGGCATTTTATGCCATTTCTGGATGCTCCTGGGGCGCCTGTTGAGTGTGTGTGAGGTTTCCCGTGTTTATTTTAACAGAAAAGTGCATTTTGAGCAAGTTGAAAAAACTGAAAAAAACGACATACTAACCCCTTACGTTTTTTTTCAAAAATTGACGCCCTAAAATTTGGGCATTTTATGCCATTTCTGGATGCTCCTGGGGCCCCTGTTGAGTGTGTGTGAGGTTTCCCGTGTTTATTTTAACAGAAAAGTGCATTTTGAGCAAGTTGAAAAAACTGAAAAAAACGACATACTAACCCCTTACGTTTTTTTTCAAAAATTGACGCCCTAAAATTTGGGCATTTTATGCCATTTCTGGATGCTCCTGGGGCCCCTGTTGAGTGTGTGTGAGGTTTCCCGTGTTTATTTTAACAGAAAAGTGCATTTTGAGCAAGTAGAAAAGTGAAAAAAAACGACATACTAACCCCTTACGTTTTTTTTCAAAAATTGACGCCCTAAAATTTGGGCATTTTATGCCATTTTTGGATGCTCCTGGGGCTCCTGTTGAGTGTGTGTGAGGTTTCCCGTGTTTATTTTAACAGAAAAGTGCATTTTGAGCAAGTTGAAAAAACTGAAAAAAACGACATACTAACCCCTTACGTTTTTTTTCAAAAATTGACGCCCTAAAAGTTTTGCATTTTATGCCATTTTTGGATGCTCCTGGTGCCCCTCTTGAGTGTGTGTGAGGTTTCCCGTGTTTATTTTAACAGAAAAGTGCATTTTGAGCAAGTTGAAAAAACTGAAAAAAACGACATACTAACCCCTTACGTTTTTTTTCAAAAATTGACGCCCTAAAATTTGGGCATTTTATGCCATTTCTGGATGCTCCTGGGGCCCCTGTTGAGTGTGTGTGAGGTTTCCCCTGTTTATTTTAACAGAAAAATGCATTTTGAGCAAGTTGAAAAAACTGAAAAAAACGACATACTAACCCCTTACGTTTTTTTTCAAAAATTGACGCCCTAAAATTTGGGCATTTTATGCCATTTCTGGATGCTCCTGGGGCCCCTGTTGAGTGTGTGTGAGGTTTCCCGTGTTTATTTTAACAGAAAAGTGCATTTTGAGCAAGTTGAAAAAACTGAAAAAAACGACATACTAACCCCTTATGTTTTTTTTCAAAAATTGACGCCCTAAAATTTGGGCATTTTATGCCATTTCTGGATGCTCCTGGGGCCCCTGTTGAGTGTGTGTGAGGTTTCCAGTGTTTATTTTAACAGAAAAGTGCATTTTGAGCAAGTTGAAAAAACTGAAAAAAACGACATACTAACCCCTTACGTTTTTTTTCAAAAATTGACGCCCTAAAAGTTTTGCATTTTATGCCATTTTTGGATGCTCCTGGTGCCCCTCTTGAGTGTGTGTGAGGTTTCCCGTGTTTATTTTAACAGAAAAGTGCATTTTGAGCAAGTTGAAAAAATTGAAAAATTTTGACATTTTATGCCATTTTTGGATGCTCCTGGGGCCCCTGTTGAGTGTGTGTGAGGTTTCCCGTGTTTATTTTAACAGAAAAGTGCATTTTGAGCAAGTTGAAAAAACTGAAAAAAACGACATACTAACCCCTTACGTTTTTTTTCAAAAATTGACGCCCTAAAATTTGGGCATTTTATGCCATTTCTGGATGCTCCTGGGGCCCCTGTTGAGTGTGTGTGAGGTTTCCCGTGTTTATTTTAACAGAAAAGTGCATTTTGAGCAAGTTGAAAAAACTGAAAAAAACGACATACTAACCCCTTACGTTTTTTTTTCAAAAATTGACGCCCTAAAATTTGGGCATTTTATGCCATTTCTGGATGCTCCTGGGGCCCCTGTTGAGTGTGTGTGAGGTTTCCCGTGTTTATTTTAACAGAAAAGTGCATTTTGAGCAAGTTGAAAAAACTGAAAAAAAACGACATACTAACCCCTTACGTTTTTTTTCAAAAATTGACGCCCTAAAATTTGGGCATTTTATGCCATTTTTGGATGCTCCTGGGGCTCCTGTTGAGTGTGTGTGAGGTTTCCCGTGTTTATTTTAACAGAAAAGTGCATTTTGAGCAAGTTGAAAAAACTGAAAAAAACGACATACTAACCCCTTACGTTTTTTTTCAAAAATTGACGCCCTAAAATTTGGGCATTTTATGCCATTTCTGGATGCTCCTGGGGCCCCTGTTGAGTGTGTGTGAGGTTTCCCGTGTTTATTTTAACAGAAAAGTGCATTTTGAGCAAGTTGAAAAAACTGAAAAAAACGACATACTAACCCCTTACGTTTTTTTTCAAAAATTGACGCCCTAAAATTTGGGCATTTTATGCCATTTTTGGATGCTCCTGGGGCCCCTGTTGAGTGTGTGTGAGGTTTCCCGTGTTTATTTTAACAGAAAAGTGCATTTTGAGCAAGTTGAAAAAACTGAAAAAAACGACATACTAACCCCTTACGTTTTTTTTCAAAAATTGACGCCCTAAAATTTGGGCATTTTATGCCATTTCTGGATGCTCCTGGGGCCCCTGTTGAGTGTGTGTGAGGTTTCCCCTGTTTATTTTAACAGAAAAATGCATTTTGAGCAAGTTGAAAAAACTGAAAAAAACGACATACTAACCCCTTACGTTTTTTTTCAAAAATTGACGCCCTAAAATTTGGGCATTTTATGCCATTTCTGGATGCTCCTGGGGCCCCTGTTGAGTGTGTGTGAGGTTTCCCGTGTTTATTTTAACAGAAAAGTGCATTTTGAGCAAGTTGAAAAAACTGAAAAAAACGACATACTAACCCCTTACGTTTTTTTTCAAAAATTGACGCCCTAAAATTTGGGCATTTTATGCCATTTCTGGATGCTCCTGGGGCCCCTGTTGAGTGTGTGTGAGGTTTCCAGTGTTTATTTTAACAGAAAAGTGCATTTTGAGCAAGTTGAAAAAACTGAAAAAAACGACATACTAACCCCTTACGTTTTTTTTCAAAAATTGACGCCCTAAAAGTTTTGCATTTTATGCCATTTTTGGATGCTCCTGGTGCCCCTCTTGAGTGTGTGTGAGGTTTCCCGTGTTTATTTTAACAGAAAAGTGCATTTTGAGCAAGTTGAAAAAATTGAAAAATTTTGACATTTTATGCCATTTTTGGATGCTCCTGGGGCCCCTGTTGAGTGTGTGTGAGGTTTCCCGTGTTTATTTTAACAGAAAAGTGCATTTTGAGCAAGTTGAAAAAACTGAAAAAAACGACATACTAACCCCTTACGTTTTTTTTCAAAAATTGACGCCCTAAAATTTGGGCATTTTATGCCATTTCTGGATGCTCCTGGGGCCCCTGTTGAGTGTGTGTGAGGTTTCCCGTGTTTATTTTAACAGAAAAGTGCATTTTGAGCAAGTTGAAAAAACTGAAAAAAACGACATACTAACCCCTTACGTTTTTTTTCAAAAATTGACGCCCTAAAATTTGGGCATTTTATGCCATTTCTGGATGCTCCTGGGGCCCCTGTTGAGTGTGTGTGAGGTTTCCCGTGTTTATTTTAACAGAAAAGTGCATTTTGAGCAAGTAGAAAAGTGAAAAAAAACGACATACTAACCCCTTACGTTTTTTTTCAAAAATTGACGCCCTAAAATTTGGGCATTTTATGCCATTTCTGGATGCTCCTGGGGCCCCTGTTGAGTGTGTGTGAGGTTTCCAGTGTTTATTTTAACAGAAAAGTGCATTTTGAGCAAGTTGAAAAAACTGAAAAAAACGACATACTAACCCCTTACGTTTTTTTTCAAAAATTGACGCCCTAAAAGTTTTGCATTTTATGCCATTTTTGGATGCTCCTGGTGCCCCTCTTGAGTGTGTGTGAGGTTTCCCGTGTTTATTTTAACAGAAAAGTGCATTTTGAGCAAGTTGAAAAAACTGAAAAAAACGACATACTAACCCCTTACGTTTTTTTTCAAAAATTGACGCCCTAAAATTTGGGCATTTTATGCCATTTTTGGATGCTCCTGGGGCCCCTGTTGAGTGTGTGTGAGGTTTCCCGTGTTTATTTTAACAGAAAAGTGCATTTTGAGCAAGTTGAAAAAACTGAAAAAAACGACATACTAACCCCTTACGTTTTTTTTCAAAAATTGACGCCCTAAAATTTGGGCATTTTATGCCATTTCTGGATGCTCCTGGGGCCCCTGTTGAGTGTGTGTGAGGTTTCCCGTGTTTATTTTAACAGAAAAGTGCATTTTGAGCAAGTTGAAAAAACTGAAAAAAAACGACATACTAACCCCTTACGTTTTTTTTCAAAAATTGACGCCCTAAAATTTGGGCATTTTATGCCATTTCTGGATGCTCCTGGGGCCCCTGTTGAGTGTGTGTGAGGTTTCCCGTGTTTATTTTAACAGAAAATTGCATTTTGAGCAAGTTGAAAAAACTGAAAAAAACGACATACTAACCCCTTACGTTTTTTTTCAAAAATTGACGCCCTAAAATTTGGGCATTTTATGCCATTTCTGGATGCTCCTGGGGCCCCTGTTGAGTGTGTGTGAGGTTTCCCGTGTTTATTTTAACAGAAAAGTGCATTTTGAGCAAGTTGAAAAAACTGAAAAAAACGACATACTAACCCCTTACGTTTTTTTTCAAAAATTGACGCCCTAAAATTTGGGCATTTTATGCCATTTCTGGATGCTCCTGGGGCCCCTGTTGAGTGTGTGTGAGGTTTCCAGTGTTTATTTTAACAGAAAAGTGCATTTTGAGCAAGTTGAAAAAACTGAAAAAAACGACATACTAACCCCTTACGTTTTTTTTCAAAAATTGACGCCCTAAAAGTTTTGCATTTTATGCCATTTTTGGATGCTCCTGGTGCCCCTCTTGAGTGTGTGTGAGGTTTCCCGTGTTTATTTTAACAGAAAAGTGCATTTTGAGCAAGTTGAAAAAATTGAAAAATTTTGACATTTTATGCCATTTTTGGATGCTCCTGGGGCCCCTGTTGAGTGTGTGTGAGGTTTCCCGTGTTTATTTTAACAGAAAAGTGCATTTTGAGCAAGTTGAAAAAACTGAAAAAAACGACATACTAACCCCTTACGTTTTTTTTCAAAAATTGACGCCCTAAAATTTGGGCATTTTATGCCATTTCTGGATGCTCCTGGGGCCCCTGTTGAGTGTGTGTGAGGTTTCCCGTGTTTATTTTAACAGAAAAGTGCATTTTGAGCAAGTAGAAAAGTGAAAAAAAACGACATACTAACCCCTTACGTTTTTTTTCAAAAATTGACGCCCTAAAATTTGGGCATTTTATGCCATTTCTGGATGCTCCTGGGGCCCCTGTTGAGTGTGTGTGAGGTTTCCAGTGTTTATTTTAACAGAAAAGTGCATTTTGAGCAAGTTGAAAAAACTGAAAAAAACGACATACTAACCCCTTACGTTTTTTTTCAAAAATTGACGCCCTAAAAGTTTTGCATTTTATGCCATTTTTGGATGCTCCTGGTGCCCCTCTTGAGTGTGTGTGAGGTTTCCCGTGTTTATTTTAACAGAAAAGTGCATTTTGAGCAAGTTGAAAAAACTGAAAAAAACGACATACTAACCCCTTACGTTTTTTTTCAAAAATTGACGCCCTAAAAGTTTTGCATTTTATGCCATTTTTGGATGCTCCTGGTGCCCCTCTTGAGTGTGTGTGAGGTTTCCCGTGTTTATTTTAACAGAAAAGTGCATTTTGAGCAAGTTGAAAAAACTGAAAAAAACGACATACTAACCCCTTACGTTTTTTTTCAAAAATTGACGCCCTAAAATTTGGGCATTTTATGCCATTTTTGGATGCTCCTGGGGCCCCTGTTGAGTGTGTGTGAGGTTTCCCGTGTTTATTTTAACAGAAAAGTGCATTTTGAGCAAGTTGAAAAAACTGAAAAAAACGACATACTAACCCCTTACGTTTTTTTTCAAAAATTGACGCCCTAAAATTTGGGCATTTTATGCCATTTCTGGATGCTCCTGGGGCCCCTGTTGAGTGTGTGTGAGGTTTCCCCTGTTTATTTTAACAGAAAAATGCATTTTGAGCAAGTTGAAAAAACTGAAAAAAACGACATACTAACCCCTTACGTTTTTTTTCAAAAATTGACGCCCTAAAATTTGGGCATTTTATGCCATTTCTGGATGCTCCTGGGGCCCCTGTTGAGTGTGTGTGAGGTTTCCCGTGTTTATTTTAACAGAAAAGTGCATTTTGAGCAAGTTGAAAAAACTGAAAAAAACGACATACTAACCCCTTATGTTTTTTTTCAAAAATTGACGCCCTAAAATTTGGGCATTTTATGCCATTTCTGGATGCTCCTGGGGCCCCTGTTGAGTGTGTGTGAGGTTTCCAGTGTTTATTTTAACAGAAAAGTGCATTTTGAGCAAGTTGAAAAAACTGAAAAAAACGACATACTAACCCCTTACGTTTTTTTTCAAAAATTGACGCCCTAAAAGTTTTGCATTTTATGCCATTTTTGGATGCTCCTGGTGCCCCTCTTGAGTGTGTGTGAGGTTTCCCGTGTTTATTTTAACAGAAAAGTGCATTTTGAGCAAGTTGAAAAAATTGAAAAATTTTGACATTTTATGCCATTTTTGGATGCTCCTGGGGCCCCTGTTGAGTGTGTGTGAGGTTTCCCGTGTTTATTTTAACAGAAAAGTGCATTTTGAGCAAGTTGAAAAAACTGAAAAAAACGACATACTAACCCCTTACGTTTTTTTTCAAAAATTGACGCCCTAAAATTTGGGCATTTTATGCCATTTCTGGATGCTCCTGGGGCCCCTGTTGAGTGTGTGTGAGGTTTCCCGTGTTTATTTTAACAGAAAAGTGCATTTTGAGCAAGTTGAAAAAACTGAAAAAAACGACATACTAACCCCTTACGTTTTTTTTTCAAAAATTGACGCCCTAAAATTTGGGCATTTTATGCCATTTCTGGATGCTCCTGGGGCCCCTGTTGAGTGTGTGTGAGGTTTCCCGTGTTTATTTTAACAGAAAAGTGCATTTTGAGCAAGTTGAAAAAACTGAAAAAAAACGACATACTAACCCCTTACGTTTTTTTTCAAAAATTGACGCCCTAAAATTTGGGCATTTTATGCCATTTTTGGATGCTCCTGGGGCTCCTGTTGAGTGTGTGTGAGGTTTCCCGTGTTTATTTTAACAGAAAAGTGCATTTTGAGCAAGTTGAAAAAACTGAAAAAAACGACATACTAACCCCTTACGTTTTTTTTCAAAAATTGACGCCCTAAAATTTGGGCATTTTATGCCATTTCTGGATGCTCCTGGGGCCCCTGTTGAGTGTGTGTGAGGTTTCCCGTGTTTATTTTAACAGAAAAGTGCATTTTGAGCAAGTTGAAAAAACTGAAAAAAACGACATACTAACCCCTTACGTTTTTTTTCAAAAATTGACGCCCTAAAATTTGGGCATTTTATGCCATTTTTGGATGCTCCTGGGGCCCCTGTTGAGTGTGTGTGAGGTTTCCCGTGTTTATTTTAACAGAAAAGTGCATTTTGAGCAAGTTGAAAAAACTGAAAAAAACGACATACTAACCCCTTACGTTTTTTTTCAAAAATTGACGCCCTAAAATTTGGGCATTTTATGCCATTTCTGGATGCTCCTGGGGCCCCTGTTGAGTGTGTGTGAGGTTTCCCCTGTTTATTTTAACAGAAAAATGCATTTTGAGCAAGTTGAAAAAACTGAAAAAAACGACATACTAACCCCTTACGTTTTTTTTCAAAAATTGACGCCCTAAAATTTGGGCATTTTATGCCATTTCTGGATGCTCCTGGGGCCCCTGTTGAGTGTGTGTGAGGTTTCCCGTGTTTATTTTAACAGAAAAGTGCATTTTGAGCAAGTTGAAAAAACTGAAAAAAACGACATACTAACCCCTTACGTTTTTTTTCAAAAATTGACGCCCTAAAATTTGGGCATTTTATGCCATTTCTGGATGCTCCTGGGGCCCCTGTTGAGTGTGTGTGAGGTTTCCAGTGTTTATTTTAACAGAAAAGTGCATTTTGAGCAAGTTGAAAAAACTGAAAAAAACGACATACTAACCCCTTACGTTTTTTTTCAAAAATTGACGCCCTAAAAGTTTTGCATTTTATGCCATTTTTGGATGCTCCTGGTGCCCCTCTTGAGTGTGTGTGAGGTTTCCCGTGTTTATTTTAACAGAAAAGTGCATTTTGAGCAAGTTGAAAAAATTGAAAAATTTTGACATTTTATGCCATTTTTGGATGCTCCTGGGGCCCCTGTTGAGTGTGTGTGAGGTTTCCCGTGTTTATTTTAACAGAAAAGTGCATTTTGAGCAAGTTGAAAAAACTGAAAAAAACGACATACTAACCCCTTACGTTTTTTTTCAAAAATTGACGCCCTAAAATTTGGGCATTTTATGCCATTTCTGGATGCTCCTGGGGCCCCTGTTGAGTGTGTGTGAGGTTTCCCGTGTTTATTTTAACAGAAAAGTGCATTTTGAGCAAGTTGAAAAAACTGAAAAAAACGACATACTAACCCCTTACGTTTTTTTTCAAAAATTGACGCCCTAAAATTTGGGCATTTTATGCCATTTCTGGATGCTCCTGGGGCCCCTGTTGAGTGTGTGTGAGGTTTCCCGTGTTTATTTTAACAGAAAAGTGCATTTTGAGCAAGTAGAAAAGTGAAAAAAAACGACATACTAACCCCTTACGTTTTTTTTCAAAAATTGACGCCCTAAAATTTGGGCATTTTATGCCATTTCTGGATGCTCCTGGGGCCCCTGTTGAGTGTGTGTGAGGTTTCCAGTGTTTATTTTAACAGAAAAGTGCATTTTGAGCAAGTTGAAAAAACTGAAAAAAACGACATACTAACCCCTTACGTTTTTTTTCAAAAATTGACGCCCTAAAAGTTTTGCATTTTATGCCATTTTTGGATGCTCCTGGTGCCCCTCTTGAGTGTGTGTGAGGTTTCCCGTGTTTATTTTAACAGAAAAGTGCATTTTGAGCAAGTTGAAAAAACTGAAAAAAACGACATACTAACCCCTTACGTTTTTTTTCAAAAATTGACGCCCTAAAATTTGGGCATTTTATGCCATTTTTGGATGCTCCTGGGGCCCCTGTTGAGTGTGTGTGAGGTTTCCCGTGTTTATTTTAACAGAAAAGTGCATTTTGAGCAAGTTGAAAAAACTGAAAAAAACGACATACTAACCCCTTACGTTTTTTTTCAAAAATTGACGCCCTAAAATTTGGGCATTTTATGCCATTTCTGGATGCTCCTGGGGCCCCTGTTGAGTGTGTGTGAGGTTTCCCGTGTTTATTTTAACAGAAAAGTGCATTTTGAGCAAGTTGAAAAAACTGAAAAAAAACGACATACTAACCCCTTACGTTTTTTTTCAAAAATTGACGCCCTAAAATTTGGGCATTTTATGCCATTTCTGGATGCTCCTGGGGCCCCTGTTGAGTGTGTGTGAGGTTTCCCGTGTTTATTTTAACAGAAAATTGCATTTTGAGCAAGTTGAAAAAACTGAAAAAAACGACATACTAACCCCTTACGTTTTTTTTCAAAAATTGACGCCCTAAAATTTGGGCATTTTATGCCATTTCTGGATGCTCCTGGGGCCCCTGTTGAGTGTGTGTGAGGTTTCCCGTGTTTATTTTAACAGAAAAGTGCATTTTGAGCAAGTTGAAAAAACTGAAAAAAACGACATACTAACCCCTTACGTTTTTTTTCAAAAATTGACGCCCTAAAATTTGGGCATTTTATGCCATTTCTGGATGCTCCTGGGGCCCCTGTTGAGTGTGTGTGAGGTTTCCCGTGTTTATTTTAACAGAAAAGTGCATTTTGAGCAAGTTGAAAAAACTGAAAAAAACGACATACTAACCCCTTACGTTTTTTTTCAAAAATTGACGCCCTAAAATTTGGGCATTTTATGCCATTTCTGGATGCTCCTGGGGCCCCTGTTGAGTGTGTGTGAGGTTTCCCCTGTTTATTTTAACAGAAAAATGCATTTTGAGCAAGTTGAAAAAACTGAAAAAAACGACATACTAACCCCTTACGTTTTTTTTCAAAAATTGACGCCCTAAAATTTGGGCATTTTATGCCATTTCTGGATGCTCCTGGGGCCCCTGTTGAGTGTGTGTGAGGTTTCCAGTGTTTATTTTAACAGAAAAGTGCATTTTGAGCAAGTTGAAAAAACTGAAAAAAACGACATACTAACCCCTTACGTTTTTTTTCAAAAATTGACGCCCTAAAAGTTTTGCATTTTATGCCATTTTTGGATGCTCCTGGTGCCCCTCTTGAGTGTGTGTGAGGTTTCCCGTGTTTATTTTAACAGAAAAGTGCATTTTGAGCAAGTTGAAAAAACTGAAAAAAACGACATACTAACCCCTTACGTTTTTTTTCAAAAATTGACGCCCTAAAATTTGGGCATTTTATGCCATTTCTGGATGCTCCTGGGGCCCCTGTTGAGTGTGTGTGAGGTTTCCCGTGTTTATTTTAACAGAAAAGTGCATTTTGAGCAAGTTGAAAAAACTGAAAAAAACGACATACTAACCCCTTACGTTTTTTTTCAAAAATTGACGCCCTAAAAGTTTTGCATTTTATGCCATTTTTGGATGCTCCTGGTGCCCCTCTTGAGTGTGTGTGAGGTTTCCCGTGTTTATTTTAACAGAAAAGTGCATTTTGAGCAAGTTGAAAAAATTGAAAAATTTTGACATTTTATGCCATTTTTGGATGCTCCTGGGGCCCCTGTTGAGTGTGTGTGAGGTTTCCCGTGTTTATTTTAACAGAAAAGTGCATTTTGAGCAAGTTGAAAAAACTGAAAAAAACGACATACTAACCCCTTACGTTTTTTTTCAAAAATTGACGCCCTAAAATTTGGGCATTTTATGCCATTTCTGGATGCTCCTGGGGCCCCTGTTGAGTGTGTGTGAGGTTTCCCGTGTTTATTTTAACAGAAAAGTGCATTTTGAGCAAGTTGAAAAAACTGAAAAAAACGACATACTAACCCCTTACGTTTTTTTTTCAAAAATTGACGCCCTAAAATTTGGGCATTTTATGCCATTTCTGGATGCTCCTGGGGCCCCTGTTGAGTGTGTGTGAGGTTTCCCGTGTTTATTTTAACAGAAAACTGCATTTTGAGCAAGTTGAAAAAACTGAAAAAAAACGACATACTAACCCCTTACGTTTTTTTTCAAAAATTGACGCCCTAAAATTTGGGCATTTTATGCCATTTTTGGATGCTCCTGGGGCTCCTGTTGAGTGTGTGTGAGGTTTCCCGTGTTTATTTTAACAGAAAAGTGCATTTTGAGCAAGTTGAAAAAACTGAAAAAAACGACATACTAACCCCTTACGTTTTTTTTCAAAAATTGACGCCCTAAAATTTGGGCATTTTATGCCATTTCTGGATGCTCCTGGGGCCCCTGTTGAGTGTGTGTGAGGTTTCCCCTGTTTATTTTAACAGAAAAATGCATTTTGAGCAAGTTGAAAAAACTGAAAAAAACGACATACTAACCCCTTACGTTTTTTTTCAAAAATTGACGCCCTAAAATTTGGGCATTTTATGCCATTTCTGGATGCTCCTGGGGCCCCTGTTGAGTGTGTGTGAGGTTTCCCGTGTTTATTTTAACAGAAAAGTGCATTTTGAGCAAGTTGAAAAAACTGAAAAAAACGACATACTAACCCCTTACGTTTTTTTTCAAAAATTGACGCCCTAAAATTTGGGCATTTTATGCCATTTCTGGATGCTCCTGGGGCCCCTGTTGAGTGTGTGTGAGGTTTCCCGTGTTTATTTTAACAGAAAAGTGCATTTTGAGCAAGTAGAAAAGTGAAAAAAAACGACATACTAACCCCTTACGTTTTTTTTCAAAAATTGACGCCCTAAAATTTGGGCATTTTATGCCATTTTTGGATGCTCCTGGGGCTCCTGTTGAGTGTGTGTGAGGTTTCCCGTGTTTATTTTAACAGAAAAGTGCATTTTGAGCAAGTTGA